>NC_134483.1:448702394-448762394 GCF_040206685.1 Ascaphus truei
TTTATAAATAAAATAAAGAATATTATTTCTAGGGGCCCTAGAACAGAAGTTCCCACGCCAATTTCGCGCTCATTGCTCTTTTTTTGCTCTTTTTTTACAATGTTGCTGGTCTTGCGGCTTTGCAGTATGCAAGCAAAAAGCGCAGTGTATGAAGTCTGGGTGAGCGCTTTCCACATTTGATGCCTACGGCACCTTCCCATTTCTACACACTTCAATACCTGCACAGTTGGTAGCGCTTTCCATCCCAGCTACCATTCTGGATATTCACCTCTCACAGGCCATTCTTGCCCGAGTCTGTCCTATCAGACAGGGGCATTAACCTGTATCCACACCACCTGGACAATTTCTCTCTGTCAGAGACTTGTGCTATTTATTTTATATATTTTTGTGTAATTATTCATGCAAATTTATGCTCATTTCATATGTGGTTTTCAACATAAAGTGGCTGCTGGGCCTGATACTAACTCATACAGTATACAGTAGCGCTTCCCTGTTTGTTTGTTTATTGCAAGCAAAAAGCAGTTTGTAGTACTGAGTGTGAGATAAATTACTGTATTTATCAGTGTTGATCAAAGAGAGTTGATCAGAAGGATTCCCCTTATATACAGTACGTAGAATTAATAAAATTGTATTATTTTCCGATATCCGCAGTGATTCTGGTCAACCTGACAGATTTTTAGTAATACAGTATACTGTACTGCAAGACCATGTGTTGTCTACCTTTTACTACAGTATACTGTACTGTATGAATGACAATAGAGTGCTGTATACTTTATAAGGGGAATCCTTCTGATCAATTCTCTTTGATCAATACTGATAAATACAGTATCATATTTATACCCCTTTAGCACCTGTCGTTCCATCCTATGCACCCATTTACTGTACAATGGTGATTGCGGTCGTATTCACGTACTTTATGTGAGATAAATTAACCAGTTCTTTTATTGCTGAAGTCGCCACAAAATACTTTTATTTACAAATACAGTACAATACAATGGTGAAACTTTTCAAGTTAACAGCAATTCAAAACATCAACACACAATAATACATACTTTACAGTACTGTACAGTATACTGTACTAGTATATTTGGGCCTTGTCTTTGGGGGTTTATTCATGCAATTATTAGGGTGACCTGGCGTTGGAAATACTGACACAGTACAATCCTACAGCTACACCACCCACCCCCTCCCTTAGAGTTTTTAATCCCTCCCTGGCCAAGCATCAATCGTCTGGCTAATCCAATCCAAGCCATTGTTTTGTTAATCTGGCCCTGGGCTGTTCAGAACAGCCACTGCTTCTAAATTACTGAAAATATACAGGATAAATATACAGTGATGTGAAATAATCCTTTCTGTGTGTCTGAGAGTGTTGAAAGTCACCAGGTCCTCATCTAGTAGAGTACATTCTCGAATACCTTTAGAATAAAAATACAGTATATATAAATATACAGTATAAATATTGCACAGTATACTGTAATGTTAAATAACCCATCCTGTTCTTTTTCCCTTCATACTGTAACAGTATCCTCATTGTGTCTGCGGTACAGTAGTTCATTGAGAGAGGAGAGGTTTTGTGTACATCATTACTGCTGTTTATATACTGTACATTTGACTGCACAAGCAGATTTGACGAACACAAGGCCCCCCCTCCCCTCTGGTGCACCCTTTTTCCTGGAACGACAAGAAAACAAAAACTTTGTTCAGTTACTGTACTGTACTGTATGTGCGTACTGTATTATGGTAGACCTACTGTACAGTAGGTGGCTGGTGCAGCTTTCTCTGGAAAGAAAAAATGGAGCAGTTAGTAGGCAGTTACTGTAGTATGTCAAACTAGTCTACTGTACTGTATACTGGAACTACTGTAAACTCTGACTATTGGGAAAGCTAAAATCTGTGCCATACTTACCTGTATCATAGTGTACCTACTGTACAATACTACAGCACTGTACTACTTTCCTGATGCTTGTCCATTGCGCGCGATGACAATGGGCAACACAGTGGCAATATGGTCTATATATTTATTGCATCGTTCCTCGGTGAGTACATCGTTCCAAAAACTCATTATGGCTGTATACAACTCGTCCTTCTTGGAGGGTTTCGCCACTTTACGGATGTGGTCCTTCAGCTGATGCCAGACCATTTCGATCGGATTGAAGTCTGGTGATCTGTGATTGGAAAGAAAGGACAATTAGTTTAAGAGATAGAGTACACAGTAAAAACAGTGGGGAACATATAAATGGGACACGGTCTACTACACTTACTCCGCTGGCGTCTTCACCCAGTTGATGCCGCGCTCAAGGATATGCGCCGTCGACGCGGTGTGCTTGGGATCATTGTCCTGGTAAAAGCGATGACCATTGGGAAAGTCTTGTGTGATGTATCGCACTATCACGGGCACAATGTTGTCTTGGAAGAAATCTTTATTCATGATTCCTATAGCAAGAAAAGAAAAGTGCTCAATAGTACAGTACAGTGCATACGGTAAGGCAACACTAGTCAAGTACAGTGCATTAGGCGGCATTATATTTGAGAAATTGTACCTTCAAAGACGACAATGCATCCCGGTCCACGCCTAGAGATGGCACCCCACACATGCAGCTTCACAGGGTGTTTTGGCCGTGGCTTCAAAGTTATGCGGCCTTTTTTGTGGAACGCAAATCTTGCAAATCTCTCCAGCGACACAGTAGACTCATCAGTGAAGATGCAATCCTGGAAAGTCTCACCGCTGTCGATCCATGCCTGGGCCTGGAGCACTCTTTTGATTTTGTTTGCGTCCCGTATCATGGGGTACGCTCTGTAATGACAATGAATAAAAAATGTTAGCGTCACAGCGCAGTACAGTTTGCAAAACAACATTTTTACTTTACAGTACAGTACCTCCTGTACTGTCCACTACTAACCTCACACGTCCATATTTCCATCCAATTCTGCGTCTCATCTTCTTTATGCTGCTCTCGGATACAGTCAGATTGTGGTTTTCCTGAAGAGTGTTTTTAACCCTTAATGCGCTCCTCTCATCATTCTCCTCACTTATTCTGTCCACCAGAAGAGTAGTCTCCCTACAATGCAAAGAAATTATATTGTGTTATTAATATGCAGCAATATAAAATGTACTGTATATTGTATACTGTACATGTAATGTTGTAATATACAGTAAATATAAATATACAAAAAATGTATACTGCTGTACTATAAATATAAATAGACAAAATATACAGTATACAGTACTGTTGTAATATAATAAATATACTATATAAATACGGTATACTGTTGTTATATCATAATAAATACACATCATATACTGTATATTTCGTTGTAAGATGAATTGCAATATACCAAAAGTGTATACTGCTGCACAAAAAATATAAATTGACCACACATACAGTACACTACAGTATATACTGTTGTACTATATAAATACGGTATACTGTTGTTATATCATAATAAATACACATCATATACTGTATATTCCGTTGTAAGATGAATTGCAATATACCAAAAGTGTATACTGCTGCACAAAAAATATAAATTGACCACACATACAGTACACTACAGTATATACTGTTGTAATATAATAAATATACTATATAAATACGGTATACTGTTGTTATATCATAATAAATACACATCATATACTGTATATTTCGTTGTAAGATGAATTGCAATATACCAAAAGTGTATACTGCTGCACAAAAAATATAAATTGACCACACATACAGTACACTACAGTATATACTGTTGTAATATAATAAATATACTATATAAATACGGTATACTGTTGTTATATCATAATAAATACACATCATATACTGTATATTTCGTTGTAAGATGAATTGCAATATACCAAAAGTGTATACTGCTGCACAAAAAATATAAATTGACCACACATACAGTACACTACAGTATATACTGTTGTAATATAATAAATATACTATATAAATACGGTATACTGTAGATGTACACTACAGTTTTCTATATTTTTTTTGGTTAAGTTTTATAAATACAGTATACTGTACAGTACTTACGCATTTGTTACCCTTGGTGCCTTTTTGCGGTCTCTGTTTTTTCCTTGTGCATGATAGCACACAGTGCTTGATGGCACAACGAGGCCAGAAGCAGTTAACCAGCGCTGGATATCTGCAATTCGTTGTCCGCTCGTGTACATCTCCTTCATTCTCATGCTGAGATCCTTTGAAATCTTCTTAACAGGCATTGCTGCGAGTACTGTAGAAAGAAATACAAACACAAGAATGTGTATTCGATGTTTAGTCGATGTGTATTCAATGTGCAGTGAATCCACAAAATGGATGGTGTATTTATATGTTAATGACTCACATAACAGACCACCCACTTTCAACACCTGTACCTGGCCACCATGCATAAAAGGTTGTACACGTTGCATAGCCCACCACTTGCTGATCTTTATCTGAGGCATTGTCCAGATACTGCATTGTGCCTCCCGCTTACATGGAGCATCCCCGGTTCTATGGAAGAAAGAATCATCTCACCTCGGCTGTGCCTGCCACACTGAAAAAGAGAAAGGCAGTTACCGTTCCCAAGCCAAAGGCAAAGCGACAGGCTAAGGCCAACAAAGAAAACCTTCTGCTGACCCCAAAGGCTAAGGCTTTTAAAACACGTCAGCCTTATTATGTGAAGAAGAAATACGGTACTGTGCTCGGTTCGCAAGACGCATGGCAGCCAACTCACCGAATCCGCAGACCACTTGCTCCCATATGCTTCGACGACTCTGCTGTAGCTGTCCCGGAAATCTTCAGCCCGGCTTCTCCACCCCCATCTTCTCCGGTTCCATCTGAAGATGCTGCTGCCTCTGAAATCAACGGGTCACTGTCTCCTTTGCTCTTGGACGACTCTGCTTCTCTCCCGGAAATCCAGCGGTCACCTTCTCCATCCCTCTTCCACCACGCTGCAGCTTCTCCTGTACCGGGCATCCCCAGGTCACCTCTTCCACTCTCCATCGATGCCGCTTCTCTCCAGGGAACCCCCATCTCATCCTCCGTTGCACCCATCCCCCCAGATCTCCAGATGCCATGCACAAGCAGCTCGTTGGACCGGATCCTGAATGGGCTAAGTGTGGATCTCCCCGGGAATTCTAGTGTGCTGGCAAAGCTAGATCTGCTTCTGGAGTCGGTGCTACATATGGAGCAACGGCTGGATCAACGGATGCTACATATGGAGCAACGGATGGATCAACGGATGGACAAGATAGAGGCAGACATAGCGGGCATACATTATTTGCTCGGTGTTAATGCCCCTGTTTCCCCGACGCTGGAGCAGGGGGGTGACATGGATGTGATGCATGGTACCTTCGACCCCCTTCCATCACCAAGCACACCCCCTCCACCAGAAGATACAGTGTACTATGCTATTGAGGAGGACATGACAACCCCATCTAGACCACGCCAGGAGACAACCCGGCGACCACTACCGGAGGAAAGCTTCCTCCCAGACACCCTACCATTGCCCATCGCCTCAAGTACACCCGCTCCCAAAAGACTTCCTACACCCGCTCGCATACAAACAGTGCCCGACATCTCCCTGTGCGATCTGACACCGGCGCTGAGGGAGAAGTATAGGGTGAGGAGTGCTGGTATACCACACAAGTATGCCTTGATCATATTTAAACACCATGTTCCCTACACATTGTACTGCGAGTGGGTGTTCAAAGTGAACTATGATGGGAATCGCCAAAAAAATGCCCTTCCTGCCAATTTAAGGAAAAAGATTGTGGAAGAAATGCAGCGCTATTACCCTGTTACAGATCCTGTAATGAGAGGCGTTAGAGACTGCATTAATGGCGTTTTGCGCCATGCAAGGCATCGGCCATGGCTGGAAAATGGGGAGGACTTTCAGTGAGACCATACTGTAATGTTGTGCTGTACTGTACAGTACATGTTTTACCCTATAGTACCTGCTGTACTTAAACAAAGGATACTGAATGTTGTTGTGTGTTGCACGGTTTTTGTACTGTATTTGTAAATAAAAGTTTTTAGTGGCGACTTCAGCAATAAAAGAACTGCTTAATTTATCTCACACTCAGTACTACAAACTGCTTTTTGCTGCCAGACTGCAAACCCGCAAGACCAGCAACATTGTAACAAAAGAGCAATGAGCGCGCAATTGGCGTGGGAACTTCTGTTCTAAGGCCCCTATAAATAATATTCTTTATTTTATTTATAAACTCACATTTATAAACCCCGTCACCCACCCCCGCTAAACACAATAAAAAATAATCACACACAGCATCCCCGCAATAAATAAATAAATAAATACAAATAAATACATTTGAAATACATTTTTATTGATAGTGTAGATGTGCAGGGGGTCTCTGGAGCTGAACCGCACAGGTTTTAGGTCTGGGGACCCCGTGCCCCCCGAGATACAGGCCCCTTTAGGGGGTGCCGGTAGCCCTCTGCTTGGTTTAAAGGTCCGATCACGTGATCGCGGCCTGTAAACCAAGCAGAGCAGAGGGATACCGGCACCCCCTAAAGGGGCCTGTATCTCGGGGGGCACGGGGTCCCCAGACCTGAAACCTGTGCGCTTCAGCTCCGGAGAACATCTACACTGTGAATAAAACACACACATCATTAAAGAATCATTCTTTAGCTTAGCGGCTATGCGCTATGGTAAAGAAGCAGCATTTCTGTCTTTTTAATAATATTGTAGAGTGAGCAGGGGGTTCCCTGAGACAGAAATCTAATCTCAGGGGACCCCCTGCTCCTGCACAATATTATTAAAAGTTCAGAAACGAGGCTTCATTAGCATAGCGTATAGCCGCTAAGGTAATGAAGGGGTTAACGCATAATAACCAATAAATACATTCAATACACTACCCACTACCCATGGCAACCTCCGCTGCTGTACAGTAAAACAGAGAAAAAAAATAACACTTTCAAAGTAATGTCCCCTAACCCCTTAATCACCATAGCGGTTATTAACCGCTACAGTCATGAAGGGGTTAACCCACCCTCACCCACCACTTGGGACGCCTACTGTACATACCCTCCCACTCTAACCCCCCACCCCGTGAGGCCTAACCACCCTCAACCCTCACCCACTAACTACCCACAAGGGAGGCCTACCCACATACCGTTGGGGAAACACCCCACCCCCACCCCAGTACCCACAATAAAAACAGTACAATCACCCACAATAAACAGCATTCTATTTATTAAATACATTACCCACCCCCTGTGCCCCCCCCCCCCATAAATACAAGATTTATTCTTTTACATTCAGGGTCCATAACGTAGCCCCACGCTAGTCCCCGGTGGGCTGGCAGGGCACCTGGACAGACCTACAGTTTACCAGCAGCATTCCACAGGTTCTGGAGGCCTGCTGGTGGATCCTGCCAGCACCATGGCGCTCAGGTGGTCTCCTTGGGTCACCGTGAGCCACAATTGGGTCCACACGGTAGGCCCAAGGATGTCTGGGAGCCCCGGGTCAAACCCACAGGTGTCTGCGGGGCCTCGGGTGGTTCCCATGGGGGTCTGGGGAACTCACGGGTGCTCACTACGGGTCCGCGGTGCCCCCACAGAAGTGGGACCACACATCATCATCCCCGCACCTACGGCTCGGAGGTGCCCCCACAGAAGTGGGACCACACATCGTCATGCCCGCAGACTACGGGTCCGCGGTGCCCCCACAGAAGTGGGACCACACATCATCATCCCCGCATGTGTCACCCGTGGAACCACCAGCCTGCTACCCTTTAGGATACCCGAGGATTCCCCGCGGGTGGTCTCCAGAGGTCCCACGCAAAACCACGGAAGTAACCCTGAATGTAAAAAAAATAAACCTGGCCTATACATTCAATACATACACCCTCCCCCCCAACACCTACAGTACAATAATGTGCAAAATAACTATTATCCAGATATGGATAATAGATTAATTGCCCATTATTAAAAACATTAACTAGCATATACAAATAAATAAAGTACTACTGACCTCATCAATACGAAGTGTCCGATGCCAGCGCCTTCCTTCTCTTGCCCACACAAAACATAGCCAAAACCAAGCCAATACATTGCAATTACATTCAGATATCAATTAACCCCTTAAACACCTTATCGGATAATAACCGCAAAGGTAATTAAGGGGTTAAGCCACACAGGCACGATACCCACCCTTCACCCATGAATTTGTACTGTGGCTTCATCATGCAACTATATATATATATACTGTATATATATACATACAGAGAGACAGAGAGAAAGAGAGAGAGAGAGATATATACAGTATATATATATACACACGTTATATACACACCCATGATAAACCAAATATACAGTACAAATAAATGTAGAAGGGTTATCAAAACCATACTGTTCTACAACCAAACACTTCTCCATTCAGACACTACATTAAAAATCAATTTCCTTTAAAAATCCTAACTGATCTCACAATCTACTGTACTGTATATGATCACAAACCAATGAAAAAAGTCACATTCCAAAATGCATAAAATCTATGCACCATACTGTATACATTCTGCAAATTAATCAACGTAAACAAAAATCAATTAGCAATCATTATTTAGATCTCTAAACATTTCACACTCAATCATGAACAATGAAACCATTAACAGATTCACGCCTAGAGCAGAACAATTAAGCCTTTGAAAAAATATAAGTACCGACAAAAATACAACCTTTCCAAACCAAGCCTACAGTACCTACAGTACAGTATCCCTGACCTTCCTCAAACACACAATACAATACCAAGGAATAATACATCTATCTAATTTTAAAATACTTTAAACTCACAAAATAATTAAAAACACATCTAATCCAGCTTTTAAAACATCATCATTTCTTACCCTGAATGTATACTGTACAGTATATCTCTCTAGACATATATATTGTACATACATACATACAGTGGCAAGAAATGATATACCACAAAAAAATAAAAATACACAGGTTAAAAAACCTTTTGAAAAAATTAACAAGTTAAATAAAATACATTTCTTTACTGTAGTTCACTTACCATTACTTGCCCCCACCGACTCCCGTTGCCCAGCTTACTCACGAACCAATCCACGATCAGGAACCCATAAAATAATAAACCATTGAAAATAATAAACATTAAACTAAAAATCCAAACCAATCCACGGGTCTTCTACTTGTAATACACCTTCATCTGTATTCTTCTTTCTTCTATCTCCTTCCGGGCGGGGCAGGGCGTGGTCTTCTTTCCATCATCGGCCACGCCCTTGTCTTTTTCCTTCTCCGGAGGTCCTTCCTCCGCGGCGTCTGGCTGCAAAATGAGACGACATAGGCTTTTAAAGGCCTATGACGTCACATTTTGCGTCATGGTTCCCACGGTCCTGATTGGACCGTGAAAACCATGTGTGTTGGCCGATAATAAAAAAATGATGACGTCACTTAAAGGGAATGAAAGCACAGCCAATCAGAATGGCTTTGCTTCAATTGCCTTTAAGATGACGTCATGAAAAGGCACATGGCCGTGCACACATGGTACTAGAGCCAATCAGAGCGTGGGAACTTTATCCCTACTCTGATTGGCTCTGGTATACCATGTGTCAGGGGCTTGGGGGAGAAAGGATGTGACGTCAATGAAAACCTGTCACGTGGTACGGTAGCCAATCAGAGCGTGGGAACTTTATCCCTACTCTGATTGGCTCTGGTATACCATGTGTCAGGGGCTTGGGGGAGAAAGGATGTGACGTCAATAAGGATAAAGTTCCCACGCTCTGATTGGCTACCGTACCACGTGACAGGTTTTCATTGACGTCACATCCTTTCTCCCCCAAGCCCCTGACACATGGTATACCAGAGCCAATCAGAGTAGGGATAAAGTTCCCACGCTCTGATTGGCTCTAGTACCATGTGTGCACGGCCATGTGCCTTTTCATGACGTCATCTTAAAGGCAATTGAAGCAAAGCCATTCTGATTGGCTGTGCTTTCATTCCCTTTAAGTGACGTCATCATTTTTTTATTATCGGCCAACACACATGGTTTTCACGGTCCAATCAGGACCGTGGGAACCATGACGCAAAATGTGACGTCATAGGCCTTTAAAAGCCTATGTCGTCTCATTTTGCAGCCAGACGCCGCGGAGGAAGGACCTCCGGAGAAGGAAAAAGACAAGGGCGTGGCCGATGATGGAAAGAAGACCACGCCCTGCCCCGCCCGGAAGGAGATAGAAGAAAGAAGAATACAGATGAAGGTGTATTACAAGTAGAAGACCCGTGGATTGGTTTGGATTTTTAGTTTAATGTTTATTATTTTCAATGGTTTATTATTTTATGGGTTCCTGATCGTGGATTGGTTCGTGAGTAAGCTGGGCAACGGGAGTCGGTGGGGGCAAGTAATGGTAAGTGAACTACAGTAAAGAAATGTATTTTATTTAACTTGTTAATTTTTTCAAAAGGTTTTTTAACCTGTGTATTTTTATTTTTTTGTGGTATATCATTTCTTGCCACTGTATGTATGTATGTACAATATATATGTCTAGAGAGATATACTGTACAGTATACATTCAGGGTAAGAAATGATGATGTTTTAAAAGCTGGATTAGATGTGTTTTTAATTATTTTGTGAGTTTAAAGTATTTTAAAATTAGATAGATGTATTATTCCTTGGTATTGTATTGTGTGTTTGAGGAAGGTCAGGGATACTGTACTGTAGGTACTGTAGGCTTGGTTTGGAAAGGTTGTATTTTTGTCGGTACTTATATTTTTTCAAAGGCTTAATTGTTCTGCTCTAGGCGTGAATCTGTTAATGGTTTCATTGTTCATGATTGAGTGTGAAATGTTTAGATATCTAAATAATGATTGCTAATTGATTTTTGTTTACGTTGATTAATTTGCAGAATGTATACAGTATGGTGCATAGATTTTATGCATTTTGGAATGTGACTTTTTTCATTGGTTTGTGATCATATACAGTACAGTAGATTGTGAGATCAGTTAGGATTTTTAAAGGAAATTGATTTTTAATGTAGTGTCTGTATGGAGAAGTGTTTGGTTGTAGAACAGTATGGTTTTGATAACCCTTCTACATTTATTTGTACTGTATATTTGGTTTATCATGGGTGTGTATATAACGTGTGTATATATATATACTGTATATATCTCTCTCTCTCTCTTTCTCTCTGTCTCTCTGTATGTATATATATACAGTATATATATATATAGTTGCATGATGAAGCCACAGTACAAATTCATGGGTGAAGGGTGGGTATCGTGCCTGTGTGGCTTAACCCCTTAATTACCTTTGCGGTTATTATCCGATAAGGTGTTTAAGGGGTTAATTGATATCTGAATGTAATTGCAATGTATTGGCTTGGTTTTGGCTATGTTTTGTGTGGGCAAGAGAAGGAAGGCGCTGGCATCGGACACTTCGTATTGATGAGGTCAGTAGTACTTTATTTATTTGTATATGCTAGTTAATGTTTTTAATAATGGGCAATTAATCTATTATCCATATCTGGATAATAGTTATTTTGCACATTATTGTACTGTAGGTGTTGGGGGGGAGGGTGTATGTATTGAATGTATAGGCCAGGTTTATTTTTTTTACATTCAGGGTTACTTCCGTGGTTTTGCGTGGGACCTCTGGAGACCACCCGCGGGGAATCCTCGGGTATCCTAAAGGGTAGCAGGCTGGTGGTTCCACGGGTGACACATGCGGGGATGATGATGTGTGGTCCCACTTCTGTGGGGGCACCGCGGACCCGTAGTCTGCGGGCATGACGATGTGTGGTCCCACTTCTGTGGGGGCACCTCCGAGCCGTAGGTGCGGGGATGATGATGTGTGGTCCCACTTCTGTGGGGGCACCGCGGACCCGTAGTGAGCACCCGTGAGTTCCCCAGACCCCCATGGGAACCACCCGAGGCCCCGCAGACACCTGTGGGTTTGACCCGGGGCTCCCAGACATCCTTGGGCCTACCGTGTGGACCCAATTGTGGCTCACGGTGACCCAAGGAGACCACCTGAGCGCCATGGTGCTGGCAGGATCCACCAGCAGGCCTCCAGAACCTGTGGAATGCTGCTGGTAAACTGTAGGTCTGTCCAGGTGCCCTGCCAGCCCACCGGGGACTAGCGTGGGGCTACGTTATGGACCCTGAATGTAAAAGAATAAATCTTGTATTTATGGGGGGGGGGGGGCACAGGGGGTGGGTAATGTATTTAATAAATAGAATGCTGTTTATTGTGGGTGATTGTACTGTTTTTATTGTGGGTACTGGGGTGGGGGTGGGGTGTTTCCCCAACGGTATGTGGGTAGGCCTCCCTTGTGGGTACTGACTGGGTGGTTAGGCCTCACGGGTGGGGGGGGGGGGGGGGTTAGTGTGGGAGGGTATGTAGGCATCCCGAGTGGTGGGTGGGTGAGGGTGGGTTAACCCCTTCATGACTGTAGCGGTTAATAACCGCTATGGTGATTAAGGGGTTAGGGGACATTACTTTGTATGTTTTAATTTTTGTGTCTGTTTTGCAGAAGCGGAGGGGCCATGGCCAGGATGGGGGGGGGGGGTTAACGGTATGTGGGTAGGGGGTGAGGGTGGTTAGCAATGCAGGGAGGGAGATTTACTGGTAACAGAAACATCTATCTCCCTTCAATGTAATCTGTTTAAAGCCCCCTCCCCCCTAATGTGTGTTTCTGTAAAATCTCTCTCCCTTCAATGTACTGTAATCTGTTTAACAGAAACATTAGGGGGGAAGGGGCTTTAGGCCTTTATATCTCTCTCCCTTCAGTGTAATCTGCTTAACACAAACATTAGGGGGGAAGGGGTTTTTAAACAATGCTGCTGTGTATAATGTATAAGGTTTTTTACAATTAGATAGATGTAATCCTTGGTATTGTAAGGGTTAGTTTGTTTTTAAATTGTCTTTTCTGGTTGTTACTTACAGTATATATTGATTTTGGTTTACTTGCTTGGTTAAAATACTGTAGTTAAGTTGACTTGTTTGGAAGTGTTTGTACAGTATTTACTGGTAGAGTAGCTTGCAATTATATTGTTAACATTCATTTGCAGAATGTACAGTACTGTATATGGTGCATAGATTTAATGCTATGCATCATTTACAGTATACAATGTACTGTAAATGCAATGTACTGTGTGGATTGTAATGTTATGTTTTATACTGTACAGTATGCTATTCATTAACTTCATTGCTCTACACATCTAGGGATTTCATTCCACCTTACCACCTTTCCTACACATGATTTGTGCTGTAGGCATTGGTTACTGTACAGTATATTACTGTATGCTAATGCAGATGTGTGATGCTTTGAGACTGTCATTTATACTTTGACAAGTCTACCTTTTGGTGTGTAGTGTGCATTATCCTTAGCGTTGTATACAGTAGGTGCCTTTAAACCCAGTAACCTACTGTATTGTGATTCACTTTGATTCTCCCTAGTGTTTTTTGAGTCACTATCCTTTTCATGATTAGGGTTGACAGTGTGTGTCGTTCCCTAGTGCTGTTCATTAGTGTTTAAGGGTCCATGCCTCTTTTTTAAGTGTTTTTAAATCATGTACTGTTTATTCATCCCTTTTTGCACTGTGTCAAATAAATAAACAAATATATCAATTGCATACCTGAGTGCTCCCATACGGGTTACTTTTTTCTCTTTTCACTCACATACAGTATGTATATATATATATATATATATATATATATATACAGTATATATATATATATATATACAGTATATATATATATATATATATATATATATATATATATAAATATAGCTGTATGATATATATATATATATATATATATATATATATATATATATACACAGTGTATATATGTATACTGTATGTATATATATATATATATATATATATATATATATATATATATATATATATATATATATATATATACAGTGTATATATATATACAAAGTATATACTGTACAGTATATATTTATTTCTCTTCATGTCTTTATTTATTTATTTATTTAGATTTATTTATTAATTGTGGGGCTGCTGTGCGTGAATTTTTTTTATTGGGGGTGGGGGGGGTGTTTGGCCCTCAGCACTCAGAAACACAGGCCAGACAGATTTAAACACACACACAATAGGGGGAGGTTTTTTTACATAGCTTGCAGGGAAGTTTAACGCACACACAATAGGGGGATAGGGGGAGGGTTTTTTACATAGATTAGAGAGAAGGCAGGGCGTTTTAAAAGCGAGAATAGGGGAGGGGGTTTTACATAGATTTTATTTATTTATTTAGATTTATTTATTAATTGTGGGGCTGCTGTGCGTGAATTTTTTTTATTGGGGGTGAGGGGGGTGTTTGGCCCTTGGTGTGAGTTTACGACTTGCAGCAGCAGCACAATGAATAAATATAAATAAATAAATAAATAAATAAATGACAATAAATACATTTGAAATACATTTTTATTGATAGTGTACATGTGCAGAGGGTCTCCGGAGCAGAAGCGCACAGGTTTCAGGTCTGGGGACCCCGTGCCCCCCGAGATACAGGCCCCTTTAGGGGGTGCCGGTATCCCTCTGCTCTGCTTGGTTTACAGGCCGCGATCACGTGATCGGACCTTTAAACCAAGCAGAGGGCTACCGGCACCCCCTAAAGGGGCCTGTATCTCGGGGGGCACGGGGTCCCCAGACCTAAAACCAACGCGGTTCAGCTCCGGAGACCCCCTGCACATCTACACTATCAATAAAAATGTATTTCAAATGTATTTATTGTCATTTATTTATTTATTTTTTGGCGGCTGCTGTGTGTGTGTATTTTTTTATTGTGGGTAGCGGGAGGGTGGGTGAATGGGGTATTCGCCCCAACGATGGTTGGGGAGGGCTTGCGGGGGGGGGGGGGGGGGTTGGGGTAGCGGGAGGGCTTAACCCCTTCATGACCGTAGCGGTATTAACTGCTACGATCGTGAAGGGGTTAAGTGCACCCGCAACCCCCCCCCCCCCTCCCGCAAGTCGTAAACTCACACCAAGGGCCAAATACCCCCCTCACCCATCCCCACTACACACAATAAAGCGGGCACGGTGGGTTAACCCCTTCATTGCCTTAGCGGCTATCCGCTATGGTAATGACGCAGCATTTTCCGTATTTTTAATAATATTGATCAGGAGCAGGGGGGGGGGGGTTCCCTGAGCATTAATCATTAATTTCTGGCTCAGGGAACCCCCTGCTCACTGTACAATATTATTAAAATAATGCTTCTTTACCATAGCGCATAGACGCTAAGGTAAAGAACGAGTGTTTATTTATACTGTATATTGTATGTGTTTTATTGATACTGTACATGTGCAGAGGGTCTCCAGAGCAGAAGCGCACAGGTTTCAGGTCTGGGGACCCCGTGCCCCCCGAGATACAGGCCCCTTTAGGGGGTGCCGGTATCCAGCTCTGCGTTAAAAGCCCCGATCACGTGACCGCGGCCTGTAAACCAAGCAGAGCAGAGGGATACCGGCACCCCCTAAAGGGGCCTGTATCTCGGGGGGCACGGGGTCCCCAGACCTAAAACCAACGCGGTTCAGCTCCGGAGACCCCCTGCACATCTACACTATCAATAAAAATGTATTTCAAATGTATTTATTGTCATTTATTTATTTATTTTTTGGCGGCTGCTGTGTGTGTGTATTTTTTTATTGTGGGTAGCGGGAGGGTGGGTGAATGGGGTATTCGCCCCAACGATGGTTGGGGAGGGCTTGCGGGGGGGGGGGGGGGTTGGGGTAGCGGGAGGGCTTAACCCCTTCATGACCGTAGCGGTATTAACTGCTACGATCGTGAAGGGGTTAAGTGCACCCGCAACCCCCCCCCCCCCTCCCGCAAGTCGTAAACTCACACCAAGGGCCAAATACCCCCCTCACCCATCCCCACTACACACAATAAAGCGGGCACGGTGGGTTAACCCCTTCATTGCCTTAGCGGCTATCCGCTATGGTAATGACGCAGCATTTTCCGTATTTTTAATAATATTGATCAGGAGCAGGGGGGGGGGGGGTTCCCTGAGCATTAATCATTAATTTCTGGCTCAGGGAACCCCCTGCTCACTGTACAATATTATTAAATCTCTCTCTGCTGCAAACACATCTCGCCCCCAGTATGTGCAGTAATTTACTGAACATATACAGTACTGTAGAATAAATGCATAGTTTTATTTATTCGGGTTTATTACACAGTATACTGTATGGCCGGAAAACATCAGCATACAGTACAATATAATCCATCGAAATCCCCCCATTAGCCGTTTTCTTTTCTGAGGAAAAACAAAATGAAAAGTTTTAATGTACAGTAATGGTCAGCCCCCTAAAGAAGTTCCCAGCCAGCCCCACCAAAATAATACGGCAAAAATACAGTACTCACCATACTGTACAGTATTGTACTAAATTTCCCATTCAGCTTGCGCTGGCGCCGGCCCACTTCCAGTCCAGCTTTCATCATTTTGCAGAGGGACTAGCCCACCTGTAGTCAGCGGGAAATCGCTTAGGTACATGCAAGCTTCATCAAAACTGGCTGCGAAATCCATCTCAGAGTTGTAACCGACGGCGGGACCATGATGATAAGCTGGTGCTGCTGCTGGTTCTGGTTCTGGTTCTGGCGCATTGCTTGGCAGGGACTGTCGCTTCTTATTTCGTTTTAACACGACCCTTCGCCTTTTGCCGCCTCCATTATCATAGATACGGGAAAAACCCTGTGACACACACCAATACCCTCCAACAAATTGGGGCTCAATACGGTGAAAACAGGGGTCACTACATAACCTTTTCCTTATTGCATGCTTCCACAAATGAGGAGTTGGCGAAAATCTGTAAAAGTCATAATTTTCGATAAAATACTGATAAATTTGAACAACTGTTGCCATCTTATCCTCTGTTGCATTTATAGCGGCCCATATCAAATAAGCATAACTTCTGTCAGGTTTTTGGAACACGGGCTCCACTTGAACACTCATGTCTCTGTAGAATAGTGTAAGTGAAAATGATCTTTGTCTTTATTTAATACATTACTGTATGTAAAGCCTAAATTGATACATTTTTTGCAACTATTCCTTCAGTCTCAAGGACAAGTTACACAATAGCATACTGTACTGGGATAAAGTAACTTTTTTTTGGAAACGAAACAACTTGCAAAGGCCACACATTACTTAAGTCATGAGTTTATGCCATCTGGTGGACAATCGAAACATCGCAGCCTAGTAAATCATTCTCATTATCATTTAACAGATCAGGCCCCCGTCAGCCAGGCATGAACCGTGGCTGGGAAGGCAAACGCAACGAAGCATGCAAGAGGTGAGCAGCGGCGGATTCCAGGTTTCTGCCAGGTACAAACCAGGCATTTGCTCGAATAAAGTGTGTCGGTGCAGTATAGTGACAGTCACCACCAGCCTGAATGTGATTATGGACTCTCAGTCAGGATATCAAATCCAAAGTCAATAGATAACACAATCTTCTTTGAGTCCTGAGAACTCTGTGCAGCCTGAAAAACTCATGCAAGTGTAAACTGGGTAACTGAAGTGTTAACCAATCAGGCGCTCCAAGAGTCACAATAGTCACTGTGTCCTGCTTAAGCACGAATGAAGTCACGGCTAATCTTCAGAGGAAACCTGTGAGTATAGACTCTCCTAACAATTAGCTCATCGGAGAGCACAAGTAACATTGAATGTGGAGACTCACGGTTACTGAAGCAGATGAAGCTGGATAGATGAATAGAAATAAGCCGCAAACAGCTGAACTGCAAACCACCAGGAAGCTCCTCTGTATCGGTGGATTGTCTATGACCCACAGGGACTGAGCGATCAGATGACACAGCGACTCGCGTGCAACCGATGACGTACTGGAACAGATGAAACACCTCCCACCGGAGGTGAGAACGATGCACCGCCGTGGAAAGAAGTCGCTAGGAAGACTGGAGTGGTGACTGAAAAAGTTTATTGGAGCATCATAGTGTAGCTCTGGCGGATCCTCTGACGCGTTTCAGCCACAGTGGGCCTTTGTCAAAGAGTGATCCGCCAGTGGACAAGTAACCCTAATATGGAGTGTCAGAGATAGAACACCTGTGAAGCCTAATCACTAAATGATGATCAGCAGGTGTCAAGAGTGACGTCACCATATTAGGAGACAAACATAAATAAAATACAACCAAGTTCATATTCAATGTACTTAATACATGTGTACTATTAAGAATAAACACACATATGAAAGAAACCTGAAACTGGTAATAATTAAAAAAGATTGTAAAGACCAGAAACTACCTCTTGTATGCTTAAAGACATAAAACATATCATGCAAAAAGTCCAATAGTCAATATATAATGAGTTACAGAGAACAGTGAACAAAAGGTAAGTATGTTATAATATAATATAACCATCAAAAATAAAAAATAAACCACATATGAAAGGAAAGGGAGAGAAGAGGGGTGGGAGGTGGGGGGGAGGGGGGAGGTGGAGAGGGGGGGTGGGTTGGTGTTGGGTGGGCGGGGGTGAGGGGAAAAGGTGGGGGGGAGGGGGGGAGGGAAGGAAGGGGAACAGAATGAAAATAAAACTATGAATGAATTAAACATATAAATCAATCCTGGAGGAAGTGTTGAAGTTCCCAGTCAATGTTTAATCCATGTGGATGGAGTGTGTGGAGAGAGAAAATCCAGTGCATTTCTCTTCTGTTAAGAAATTTGAGTCTGTCTCCACCTCTGATATTAAAGGGCACGTGTTCGACACCAATAAATTTGAAATTGGTCATTCCACCCTGTGGGCACTCTGTGAAGTGCCTCGATACTGGATGTGTAACATCTTGTTTGGTAATTAATCTTTCATGTTCAGAAATTCTTGTATTCAATGACCTGATGGTTCTAGTGACGTATTTCTTATTGCACCCACACATAATACCATATATGACATAACTAGAATGACAATTAATAAAAGTCTTTATCTTATATCTATTTTTGGGGTACAAAGTATGCAATCTTTTTGTAGGTTCTGCGAATCGACACCATCTACAGAAACCACATTTGTGAAATCCTTTAGGTATATTGCCCAAGGGTTTTTGATGTCTTGATTGAAAGAGACTTCTAGAAACTAAAGTGGCCAATTGTCAGGATCGCCTAGACCTCCTGCCTAGCCATAGCTTCCTTGTCCACTGGGTGTGCTGCTGCCTTCTGTTGGCTCTGGGTTCCTCTGTCTGTCTGTGTGTCTTGTTGCTCCTGTCTCTGTCCTTTATAGCTTGCTTCCTGTCTGTTGTGTTTGCCTTTGCTTGAAGTCAGATTCCTGAAGCACATGCTTCTGATATCCTGATCTGTTTTCTGTACCTGTACCATAGAAGTCTGTTCACAGTAAAAGCCCTTGCTGGTTATCTGGCTTGTCCCTGTTTGTTCCTGTTCTCAGTCCCTGCCCCCAGACCTGTCCTTGCTCCCCTGTCCTGTTCCAGTTTCCTCGTTGCTGACCTCTGCTTGTTACCTGACTTCGCTACCTGCCGCCTGCCTCGGACCTCTGCTTGTTACCTGACGTCGCTACCTGCCGCCTGCCTCGGACCTCTGCTTGTTTCCTGACTGCGCTGTCTGCCGCCTGCCTCGGACCCTCTGATTGTGACCCCTACTACGCTTCCTGCTGTTCCGGCCACCAAGATCCTACCCGCCACAGGAGTCTCCCGTGACAGAAAGCAAAGGCCACTTCTGGATCTCGCTGGAACAGATTCTCTGCCTTTCTGCTTCTGCAGACCCCATCCGCTTGGAGGAAGATAAGTACTTTTTTTTTTTTTTTTAAATCCCAGTTGGGATCCTGAAGGTTTTGTTGCTGCAAAGGTTTCTGCAGGTTTTTTTGTGCCACTTTCTCCCTGAGAAGAATTCCCTTTTACAAAAAAAAAAAAACCCCCTCCCTGCAGTACCTGTTTTTGCCATTTTCAGACTTTCATTACCTGGACAAGAATTGTCTCTGCATTGTGGGTGGGCCACTGCAGATTTTCAGACTCACATTTCTATTTAAGACGGTTACCTTGATTTACTGCTTTCCCTGGTTGGACCACTGCTGTTCACAGGGTCCCCATTTCAAACGACAAAAGTGCTCCCATTATTTTGTTGCTGCATGCTTTGATTTTCTTGCATCTATAGTTTTTCATATGATTGGTTCTAAGGTTTCAGGTTTATCTGCAAGTTCCCCTAAAGTTTGTTTCTCTGCAACATATGATATCCCTACGCCTGATATCAAAGGTTTCAGATTTGACTGCAGAGTTCTCTGTCTGATATTCCTATGTCCGATGTCAAAAGTTTCAGATCTAACTACAAGTTTTCTCTGTATTAGTTTCCTGCTGTCTATGATATTTCTATGCCTGATATCTAAAGTTTCAGATTCAACTGCAGGTTTTCTTTGTCTATATGATATCCCTACACCTGATGCCTAAAGATTCAGATATAACTACAGGTTTCTCTGTCTATGTTTTTTCCTTGCTTTTATAAATCTCTGTGACTGATGCTAAAGTCTCAAAGGGTCAGCTCTCCTATCTTGTGTCTCTCTGTGTCTAATATTCCTGTAGTTCATTCTAATGCTTCTGTTTTAAAAACACATTTCCTCTTTACTGGTTTCTTGGGATGTGTGGTTTAATTATGGCTCCCACTCAAACAGTATTGAGCAGTAAATGTGAACACAGTACCACTGATTCTTCAGAACTTCTCAAAGCAAGGAAGAAGAAGAAAAAGAAGGGATGCATTACTTTTGAAGTTGCAGAAGAAATTAAGAATGAAAATTTAACCTCAGAGTCTGCATTAGATGAAAGAGATATGCTGCAGCTTAAGGCAACTCACAGACGTATCCCAAAAATAGTGGAAGAAAAGAAAGATGCCCCTACTCAGACGCTTCAAGCTGCACAGAAAGCGATTGATTGTCTTTATGAACGTTTAGATAAGGAGCAAGAAGCCAAGACTGCACTACAAAGCTGTCTATCTTCAGCAATTGCTAAGTGTGTTCTCCAGGAGAAAGAAAGAGAGCAGTTGGAGAGGGACAGGGTAATCCTGTCAAGTAAGCTGGAGAAGGCCTATGCTGATAATGCACAGTACCAGAGTTTCATGGCTCAAGTTGGCGCAAAACTGGAAGCCTCTGAGGAGAAGAATTGCCACTTCAACACAGAACTACGTTCTTTGAGAGAGATCTTCGAAGGGTTAAATAGCAGTTTTGAAATGGTAACCCAGGAGTGCAAGGATCTCTATGTCCAAGTCAGTGAAGGAGATAAGAAACTCCATGAATTAGGAGAGGAGAAGAAACAGTTGGCCCAGGAAAAGTTAGACATGCAGACAGCACTGCAGAATGCAGAGAGAATGCTGCAAGAAGAACGTGTCTCCCTGACATTAGAGGTGGGGACAGGGAAGCATTGCTCAACCGTAGAGAAATGTACTGGATTTATGCCCTTAGAGACATTATCTCCCACGGGCATAAACAGATTGGGAGCTCAAACATTTCTTGAAATAATTACACCTACTCTCCCTCTTTTCCTATCTCTCCTCTATTATCTATTATCATTTTCACACATTTAGAGGAACATGGTCATATTATTACTTCATTTACAAGAACATTGTTGTTGTTTGTTTTTTTTTCAGATTTTTTTCAGACCCTTTTGTTACACTATACCAAATACAAATACAACTATACCAGGACAATGACAGATATATGTAGAGCATTAATGATTATGCATAGTACATATGGATGGAGTCTACTCCTGTATTATACTGATGGGACGGGTGTTATTCGAACATTTAATGCGGTGTGTAGATCGGAATACCCATTCGATGGCGCGCAATTTATTTGAATCGTGCCGACTTAAACACGCGGCTTGTTTATCGTTTTGTCCGGGTCCGAAAAGGGCATTTTAGCGTTGTCTGCAATACCGTCGAGAAACTCAAGTGGGCGATTGCGAGTTGTTGTAATAAAAATCCAATAGCAATTCAATGTCTGTATTACAGAATACACAGAGCAGCGTGTGTACTGTACTGTGCAGTATCTGTAGTATACAGTACGCAGAGCAGCATGTGTACTGTATCTGTATTATACACAGAGGAGTGTGAAACACATAGGCATGTCACAGTATCACATTTCTGCGCATTAAACATTATGACCTTTTGAAAATATTTATTTGAACTGATAATCCATCATACAGCGTTCTCGCCCCCGCACACACAAGGCTCAAGGATTCCAACTTCTTATCTACAGTACACCTTTCCCACACCATTCATTTGTAATGGATGGCTTTCTGGCTTGAATCTTCCCGAGCGTGGCCTTATAGAACATTCCTGTGCATGTGTATACTGTATGACTTCCCAGTAGAAATTCAAGTCTGAAAAAAAAGTTTTTTTTTTTTTTGTTACAGTATTTATTTTTCTTTTTTCGACATGGGCTTGCATAGCAATTATGGATATTATGAGAATCAAACAGTACTGTTGCTTTTTAATTCCACACTAGTCATGTATGTTCTTTCTGAGATGGGTGGCATACTGTAGTACTGTGATTTTTATTTGTGGGTATGGGGATCAAAACATTATGATGACCTGTTGAGAATATGTCTTTGAACTACTGTACAGGTAATCCTTCATATAGCACGCACCCCTCCCCCCCCCCCCCCGGCACACACACAAGGTTCAAGGATTTCAACTTCTTATCAACCCTCTGACAAACCATTCATTTTCAAATGGTTGGCTTTGTGGTTTCATTAATCTTCCCGAGCCTGCGCTCACAGTTCTGCGCCTGCGTGTAATTCTCATTGGTTGGGACCTGGGACCATGTTGGTTATTAATACGCATGCGTGTATAACTTCCCATTCATTTGGAAGTTAGTTCAATTTTTAAAAATATATATTGTACTGTATAACATTTTTTTTGGGGGGGGTTATCGCCATGGCTTGCATAGCAAGTATGAATATTATGCGATTCAAGTTTTAAAAATGCAGTATATATTTTGGGGGGTTATCACCATGGGCTTGCATAGCAATTATGGATATTATGAGAATCAAACAGGACTGTTGCTTTTTAATTCCACACTAGTCATGTACGTTCTTTCTGAGGTGGGTGGCATACTGTAGTAAGAGGTCTTTTTGTTATGTTCTTTAGTATCCGTTTTATGTAGTCTTAATAAATCATTTTTATTTTACCTGGTGAGTCTGAATCTATTGGAGCAGCGCTGATATCGATCATCCTACCTCTTGTCTACATTTCGACCGCAGTCGCGCAGGAAGTGTGTCATTCACCCTTCCAGGGGAGCACACAGCCGAGAGCAGCAGAGGGGATGGACCATTGTAAGTTACGTGAACTCTATCCGTGGGCTGCTGCAAGTGCAGCCGTTGGCCCCACATGGTAGGCGGGTCTGCAAGCGGCTCTTACCCCGCTTCCCGGTAAGGCAATTTTCCTGCTCCACACAATCTTTCATCAAGCTGAACAGCTGTGGGAGTCGTCCTACAGGGGACAGACGTTTTTTTCTAGCATCGGCATACTGTAGTACTGTGATTTTTATTTGGGGGTGTGGGGATCAAAACATTATATGACCTGTTGAGAATATGTCTTTGAACTACAGTACAGGTAATCCTTCATATAGCTCGCACCCCATCCCCCCTCCTCCGCACACACACAAGGCTCAAGGATTTCAACTTCTTATCAACCCCTCTGACAAACCATTCATTTTCAAATGGTTGGCTTTGTGGTCTTATTAATCTTCCCGAGCCTGCTCTCACAGTTCTGCGCCTGCGTGCAATTCTCTTTGGTTGGGACCTGGGACCTTCTTGATTATTAATGTGCATGCGTGTAGAACTTCCCATTCATTTGGAAGTTAATTCAAGTTTTAAAAATATATACTGTACTGTATAACATTTTTTTTTTTTTGGTTATCGCCATACATTTTTATTTTTGGTGTTTTTAAGAAAAGTTGTGAAGATGACAGTACTGTACAATGTAAAATAAAGATTTGAAGATTAAAAAAGCAGCATGCTGTACAGTATAAGGTTTTTTATAAAGCTCACAATTGTTCTATCAATAAAAATGGCACTGTCACTAAATGTTTGCCTACTTGGCAAACAATGCACAAGCAACTTTAAAAAAAACACGATATTGGAGGTCCATCCAAATCCCTTCTTTTGTCTTTTTCTGCTTGATGTCAAAGTTTCCTTTCTGGGGAAAAACAAACAAATATGCTATTATTACCGATATTGCACATGCGTCATGTCGTGTCATTGGGAATTAAATCAGCCGTTCAAGCAATATCCTACATCTGTGTCTGAAGGATGAGAACAAACTTCTGATTGGCTCTGACTCTTCAGCCCCACCCTCTCCCTACATTTTTAAGCTGCAGCGTCACATACTTCGACGGCCAATCAAATCATTCTTCAAAGTGCACTCAACAGAGAAACATCCTCTCAACTCGCATACAGTATTGTACAGTATTGTCCCCTCAAATCGCATACAGTATTGTATTAATGCACTGTAAAGTACGTACAGTATTGTTTAAAAAATAATTTTGTTTGACACAAGCAAGCTTGAACTGCAGCTCTAAACTTACAGTAATACTGTCATGTACTGTACAGTATAGTATAGTGTAATACAGTGAAGTACATTACTGTACTGTATAGTTACCTTCATTATAAACTTTGCCATACAGGAGGTGATGACTCACTGTGACTCCTCAAGTCTGCATTATAGTTGACAGGTGACAGCTGACCTGGTACACTTGTAGTTGACAGCTGATGAAGCGGGAAATCATTTTGGTACTGGTAAATGCAAGCTTTCTGGTACCTTTACGCGAAATCATGCTCAGTCTGTAAATTTTCCAGGTATTCCAGTGGGGACAGGAACAAAGGATTGCCGTTCACCAGGTTATCACTGACGTTCGGACCGGCCGGTGCTGGTGCGATTCTTATATGGGTTAAAACCGACCTTTCTTCTTTTGAAATTGCCATGATCAAACATACTGTGCAATTCTGGCATGACACCCCAATACCCGCAAATCTCTCCGGCAGGAGGAGCAATGCGAAAAAAACACTGATCGTTACTTAAGGTTTTTCTTATCGCACGCTTCCACCCATGAACGTCTGGTGAAAACTTGTAAAAATCGTAGTTCGAAATTAAATATTCATATATTTCAGATACAGTCGCCATTTTATCTGCTGCAGCATTTATTGCCGAATATATTAAAAATGCATAACTACAGTCAGGTTTTTTATACGCCTGTGGTGTAGCCATAATGTCCACTCAGCTCAGCTATTGTGCGGGGAAAGAAAAAGGCACACATTGAGTATTTAAAGCTTTTTATTAAGAACGCCTAATTTGATAACGTCTTCGAAAAATCAAGGTCAATTCACAATGGGCCACTGTAAGTATGTACCAGTATAGACGTGGGTGCTATCTGTTTTAAACACCTGCACCCTTACATTGTAGCAAAATACTGTATACTCTAGCACTGTACTATGCACATTACAATTCAATACAATTCATTAAATGCATTCATTTCTGCCACCTGGCGGATACGCAAAGAATAGCAACCAAATTACAATTCATTAACTTCTGCCACATGGCGGATATGCGAAGAATTGCATCCAAAGAAACAATAAACCATTAAATTAAACAGATTAACCGTGTGTGGCTGCCCAGTGCCGTTTGCGCAAACACGGCATGAATAGTGGTCAAAAAGCGGAAATAGCTAATGGAATACAGCGGTCAACACGAAAACTGATTTGAGATCCGTTCGAATAACGGCCGTCCCATCAGTACTACCTACAGTATGCGTGTATTTATCCAGACATTTTCTATACTATCATGGTGTTTTTTCTAGATTGTGCAGGTTTAGCTCTAGCTATTTAATCTGAGCTCTCTTGATATTAGTTCTAGATACAGATTTTTCATGGCCAAATCAATATGGTGCTTACAAATATTTGGCTTACAGTAATATAGATATGATTTTTACATTATTTTATATCTTTGATATATACATATATAGAGTTGCTGCACCAATAAGGTCTGTATAGTAGTAATTTTTGTTAATATATGTTACTATGTTTATAACTACATCTCTTAATGCTCTTCACTGTGTCGCTTTGACGGACAAAATGGAATTAATGAGGTCATGTATAAGCTATGGTTAATAAATGTGGAATTAATTACTAGACACGCTTTACATATGGTTAGTGATGTATAGGATCATAATCAAAACGGAGCCAAGTTTATCAGACAAGATAGATTTACCATTTATAGGTTGTGTTCGGTTGTTTTTAGTAACAATTATTTTATGTTTATACATATATTTTGTTCATTATAATAGTTTGTATCTTTTATGTTGTTATATTGTATGTGTCACATTTCCTCCTCCCCTTCTTAGTGATGTTGGGCGATAGCTTCATGGATTGGTGCTTATCTTAACCAACCAGATTTGTTCATGTCGGTTTCGCGCCATTCCAGCATCGCGTCATCACTGGTTGGGGGTGGAGCTTACACAATATTAATCACTCGCTGAGATAACGTTAACATACTCTTTGACAAAGCGCTATGCGCGAAACGTGTTAGAGTTTTTCTACCTGCACGCCACGCAGTACACCATGGAATAAAGGTGTTTTTATTTTAACTATTCCGTGCTTAGCCCCAGTTTTGTATTGCAGCAATGCTCCACTTTTTTCCTTCCGGAACTTCTTCTGGCTCTACTATGGACTCCGCTCTCCTGGCTTACCGACCCTGGCTTACCTCTGACCTTCCACATCTCTCCAATCCTGACCACGGCTTATGGACCTATACGCTCCTACTTGCTCCAACCACTGACCACAGCTAAACGGTCACTGACCATCCTACCGGCACTTACCTCCGACCTCGGAAAGTACCTGACCATTCTACTCTCTCCAATCCTGACCCGGCTGACTGACCATCCGCACTCCAGACGTGCCCCCGTGGCTGTGGGTGGTGTTATACCAATTCCCACCTCAGTACCGGGGTCAAGCCTTGTCTGTGGTGAGCACAGCGTTACACTTTATTCCCAAGCTTCTCTTTGACATAGAACTGGTTTGGACATGGTTTAAAGAGAGATTCTCATCCGTTTCCCAGTATGTTTGTTCGTAGGGTATCTATGTTGTCTGGTCTGCATACTTTGTCGATACATATTTCGCCCACTATCACCCATCCTTGATCAAATCTTTGGGCACATGGAGCATTGTGGTCTCTATTGCGTTGTTCATGGATTTTGTGTGCTCTCATGATATCCCTGCTGAGTAGCAGCAAGATCTGGGTGTTTTCGTCTAACGGTGGGATGCGATCGTCTATCGCCTTGAGATGGGGGTGATAGCGTGCCACGTCTGGTGTGGGGATCTCGCTCCTGTCCTCTGCCATGTGGTTGCACTCAATGAGAGAAAGGAGAGGTATCTTTACTCTGCCATCAGAACAGATTGTGTAGCCATTTACTCTCCTCCCTGTTGTCTCTATCTGCCCTGCGCATGCTCTGAGTGTGTAGGGAGAGGCGCTATCTCATATATTGAATAGGTCAAATAATTCTGACCTGACCAATGATCAGTTACTTTGGTCATCTTCCTTTCCTCCTCCTCACCATTTATATGTCTCTGGTTGTAAAGCTGCTACATGCCTGTCACTATTACACTCTGTGCATGTTATTGCTTCTTTACAGTCCTTGAACAAGTGATTTGTGGAAGTACAGCATTTGAAACCAACTCCCAATTCTCTGTGTAAGTTCTTGCGCTCCTCTATGGTTTTCATTCTGAACCCGATGCACTTGTTAAGTGGGTGCGTTTTTTTGTGTATAGGACATTCTCTATTAGGGTCCTTTGGTTTCTTGTTTATGGCAGCTGACTGGTTGGGACTCGTGTAGTTTGTAGGAGACACGTCCGTCCTGTGGACCGAGATGGGTGTTCTAGTATTACCGTATCTTGCCTCTGGTCTTTTAATGTCCAGATTGCTTGCGCTGGGAGCGGTTTATGCACCTAGGATGAATAGGATGAAGCTGGGATCATTTTTTGTCCTGGCTTCTTTGTGAATAAAGCTCAAGAATAATGAGAAAGGGCGGGGGGTAGGGGGGGTAGGTGACTTGCTTCTCCATTTTGTATTTTGAACCCTGCAAAGTCCATCTTTCTTGGATGTTGTAAGGTAGCTTCTCCAAAATGGGTTTCACCCCCCGAGCGGAGTCTAAAATGTTGAGACCTGATAGAGACAAAAATACACAGTAAAATACTTATACAGTATATTCTCTTGAAAAAGGGTCATTTAGTTTAACCCTTTGGCCAAAGCATTGTAAGCCTGTGAGCCACGACAAAGCAGACCCCGTTCACAGGTCCTAACACAACCAGATAAAATACTAATATACCTCTATTAGGATTAAAATTCTCATTTACATCTAATAGGAGGGAGAAAGACCAACATTGGATCTATATTCAGTAAAATGAAAAGGAACTTCTGACTTGGGAAGTGGGGAGGGGCAGGCTTAAAACCTGGAAAGGAGGGGCCACTAACCTCCAACAGCTGAGGCAGCTGAATATAAGTTCAACAACACACATAACCCCAGCAAGCTTTTTGGGAACCCCTGAGCTCCCACAAAATATATATGTATATGTGTCAAAAAGGAGAGCTATTGAGCATGGCAAATGTATACAACAAGCAACAGAGAAGCCCAATGCTACATCCAATATGACAAAAATACACAGTAATTTTTTTTATATATTCTCTTGAAAAAGGGTCATTTAGTTTAACCCTTTGGCCAAAGCATTGTAAGCCTGTGAGCCACGACAAGGCAGACCCAGTTCACAGGTCCTAACACTACCAGATAAAATACTAATATACCTCTATTAGGATTAAAATTCTCATTTACCTCTTTTAGGAGGGAGAAAGACCAACATTATATCCAATAAAATGAAAAGGACCTGTTGACTTGGGAAGTGGGGAGGGGTGGGCTTAAACCTGGGAGGGAGGGACCACTAACCTCCAACAGCTGAGACAGCTGAAAATAAGTTAACAAACAACACACAGAACCCCAGAAAGCTCTTTTTGGGAACTAAGTGGGAGCTCAGGGGTTCCCAAAAAGAGCTTGCTGGGGTTCTGTGTGTAGTATAATTAATAACCTCTAATCTGTTTTAATAAGTTGTTTGTAAAATTATACGTTGTTGAATAATACATGAATGAGGGCCAATTTTTGGTCTAAGACCCTGTCATGTCACTTGAAATATCCTTTTTCAAACATACTGATACTTGTAATGTTGAGTATAATAAGCTTTTGAACACACAAACTTAATTGCAAAGTCTCTCTTGAACAAATTTACTGTATCTAAATTATGGCACCAAGGACACATGAAGTACTGTACAAAATAAAATATTATTACAGTAGTTACATAACCATGAAATGACTTCTTCTTTTTGCTTCCACAGCATATAGATTTCAACTTCATCTAGAGCTATTAGGATAGCTAGGCATGCATGAATATACATTAGTCATTGTGAAAATTAACTGCACAAATGTCAAACCTGTGTCTACAAGTACAACAAATGTTTGTTAGTTGATATGTTAAAAAAATCACTGGAGCTAGTAGCACATTTGCTGAATTTTAAATGTTCTAATTAATGGCTTGATTTGTGTTTTCTAACCCTTTGAGTGCCAATGTTTGTACACACTTTCAAGGGAATTTTGAATGGATGGGCAGAGGCACCTGGGTTTAAGCCAATTATAATTCAGAAGGTGAAATAAATTGCAATATTTTCTAGTTAAGGCTAATAAACATGAAACAATGTCTCTAACATTAAAGATAGAAGCTCCAATGCACATTCAAATTATCTGATTCATTTTTGTATGTTTTTTCTTCTCAAAATTATGGGTTATTTAGTTAAATCTTTTGACCAGAACATTATAAGCCTGCATCACTTTGAGCAGGTACCTACTCTGCCAATTGTATATCATGTCTGTTGTATTTCCTACACTGCATAGAGAAAAGAAGAAACAAACATTGATATATTCAATATTATAGGCTAAAGCACAACAATTCTGGGCATTACAGAAATACCTGCTCTCTGATTGGTTAGAATTCAGGGCATTATTCATTCAGGGAATGTGGGGATCTGTCCTGCGCTTCCGTGTGCACTGTGGCAAACTGTATTGCTGTCAGTCACTGGGGTAGCGCATGAGGGAGCTCCGCTGGGCCACTGAATTGACCGGTGCAGGGGGTTGTTGGTTGCTTACCTCACCTGCATCTCCGGTCTGGGGCCTGCTCTCCTCGGCTGCTCCTGCGTGCCACCGTCAGAAGGAAAATCGGGTAAAGATGGCGGATTCCGGCGCAACTGCAGATGACTGACTCAGAGAGGCTGCTGGGATACTTCAACAACTTTATTGTTCCAAAACACACAAGGGCTAACACTGCATTCTCCCCCTCAACGCGTTTCACCCTTAGGAATAGGGCTTCGTCTTGGAGTGGGGAGAAGCGGATGCTGCCTGTTTAAATACAGAAAAGCCCGCGAAAACGGGAACAAACATATTAAAACATTAACTCATCCAATGCCTTTGCCTGTTACATATGTTATCAATCGGGTAATCAGTACTCAGTACTTATATACATTGTTGCACTTATGTTGTTATTTTAGCATTTTGTTTAAACATGTTAATAAAAGATATGCCATTTGAACTCAGGTAGATCATTGGAGAAAATTGAAAGGATATAAGTAAAAAGTGGCTGCAAACACTGCTAAAGCCTGGTATATATCCAACGAATTTATGCTAACAGCCTATAATAATTGTGCATAAGTTTCTACTCACACACATATTATACATTGTAAAATTAAATAGACAATGTAAATTATTGGGCTGATTAATGCATCATACATTGGACTATAACCTGGTGCTGGAAGAAAGAGGAAAGGAAAGGGGAAGAAATGGGGGGGGGGGGGGGGGAAGGGAGGGAAAAAAAAAAAAAGGGGGGGGGGGGAAAGGAGAAAGGGGGGGGTTGGGGAAGGAAAAGAGGAGGGGGGGAGGGGGAGGGGGAAAGGGAAGGGGGGGGAGGGGGGAGGGGGAAAGGGAAGGGGGGGGGGGGGGAAGAGGGAAGGGGAAGGGAGTGTGGGGAAAAGAGTCAGTGGAAAATAGTTACAGAGGGTAACATATTAGACTGTATGCCCTCACCCTGCGGGCATTTCATCTCAGTATTGAAATTAAAATTCAAAGAAAAATTCAAAGAAAAATTCAAAGAAAAATTCAAAGAAAAATTTAAAGAAAACAACGTAGATCCCAATCAATGTTAAGTCCGTTGGGCTGCAGAGAACCCAGTGTATGTATCCAGTGTGCCTCTCTCTGGTGTAAAATCCTTAGTCTATCCCCTCCTCGGGGTGGTAACACTATGTGTTCGATGGCATAACATTTGAAATTCTCCACAGAGCCCAACGGACATGCATTAAAATGCAAAGGTACCGGATGTGTAGTATCGTGTTTTTTAATTAACCTGAGATGTTCCATAATGCGGATTTTCAGGACTCTACTGGTTAGTCCTATATATTGTTTATTACAACCACATTTTAGGAGGTAAATCACGAAATTGGTCTGGCATGTTATAAACGTTTTAATGGGAAATCTACGTGTTTCATCATGGTTTGAGAAATGTTTAGTCTTAATCATATTTGGACATATTTTACAATGCCCACATTTGAACGAGCCAGTTAGCTTTGGGAACATGGACCTACTAGTTCTGTTGCGGTTGGTTGGTTTTAACATGCTGGGCGACAAAAGGTTCCCTAGAGTAGCAGCCTTGCGAAAAACTATTTTTGGGCCCATACTGACCAGTTTACCTAATAGAGGATCTAAAGACAAAGTGGTCCAGTGTTTATGTATGATGGCTTTGATGCAATTGGCCTGGTCACTAAAATTAGTGATGAAAAAAGGGGGTCCCATGTCCTCTCCTTGTGTGACCTTTGTATGTTGGCGAACATTCATATTTATGAGTTGTTCTCTATTGGTGTCTAGGGCATTTTGATACGCGAGATCAAGGTCCCTAGCGTCATAACCCCTTGACAGGAATCGCTCTCTCATCTCGCGTGCCCTCTGTTCAAAGGACCCCAAAGTAGAACAGTTCCTGCGTAACCGCAGGAACTGTCCCTTCGGGATGCCTCTGACCAGAGGGCGCGCATGACAGCTTTTGGCATGAAGCAGTGAGTTTCTGGCATTTTCTTTTCTGTAAATGTCAGATTGGACGTTTTTTTCCAAATCCACATAGAGATTTAAATCCAAAAATTTGATTTGGTATTTATCATAGGAATGAGTGAATCTCAAATTTAGTGTATTATCAGCCAGATACTCAAAAAACTTCAAAAGCTCTTCCTCCCCACCACTCCAGATCAAGATGAGATCATCAATGTAGCGTTTGTAAAACGCCACATGATGTCTGAAAGGATTGGAATCTCCAAAAACGTGGGACATCTCCCACCAACCCATGAAGAGGTTGGCGTAGGAGGGGGCAAAAGACGTCCCCATTGCTGTCCCACGTGTTTGGAGATAAAACTGTTGGTCAAAAAGAAAATAATTGTGCGTAAGTGAAAATTTAATACTATCTAGAAGAAAGGCTATATGTGCTGGAGATAAAGTGGAATGGTTGTGCAGAAAAAATTCTGTGGCAATGAGGCCATGATCGTGTTTAATGATGTTGAATAAAGAAGTTACATCTAGGGTGACCCAGATGTAATGTGTGTGCCAAGTAATAGGGGTGAGTAATGCCAAAATATGTTTGGTGTCTATAATGTGAGATGGAAGTGAGTGAACAAGTGGCTGTAAAAAGTGATCAATATATTGTGAAAGGTGTTCACCCAGTGAGCCAATGCTAGAAATAATAGGTCTACCCGGTGGTGCAACCAGTGTCTTGTGAATTTTGGGGAGGTGATAATACACTAAATTTGAGATTCACTCATTCCTATGATAAATACCAAATCAAATTTTTGGATTTAAATCTCTATGTGGATTTGGAAAAAAACGTCCAATCTGACATTTACAGAAAAGAAAATGCCAGAAACTCACTGCTTCATGCCAAAAGCTGTCATGCGCGCCCTCTGGTCAGAGGCATCCCAAAGGGACAGTTCCTGCGGTTACGGTTCTACTTTGGGGTCCTTTGAACAGAGGGCACGCGAGATGAGAGAGCGATTCCTGTCAAGGGGTTATGACGCTAGGGACCTTGATCTCGCGTATCAAAATGCCCTAGACACCAATAGAGAACAACTCATAAATATGAATGTTCGCCAACATACAAAGGTCACACAAGGAGAGGACATGGGACCCCCTTTTTTCATCACTAATTTTAGTGACCAGGCCAATTGCATCAAAGCCATCATACATAAACACTGGACCACTTTGTCTTTAGATCCTTTATTAGGTAAACTGGTCAGTATGGGCCCAAAAATAGTTTTTCGCAAGGCTGCTACTCTAGGGAACCTTTTGTCGCCCAGCATGTTAAAACCAACCAACCGCAACAGAACTAGTAGGTCCATGTTCCCAAAGCTAACTGGCTCGTTCAAATGTGGGCATTGTAAAATATGTCCAAATATGATTAAGACTAAACATTTCTCAAACCATGATGAAACACGTAGATTTCCCATTAAAACATTTATAACATGCCAGACCAATTTCGTGATTTACCTCCTAAAATGTGGTTGTAATAAACAATATATAGGACTAACCAGTAGAGTCCTGAAAATCCGCATTATGGAACATCTCAGGTTAATTAAAAAACACGATACAGGAGGCGCATGCGCGGCGGCGGGAAGAATGGACGCTTGAATTCAGAGCTCCACTTCCACCGGCGCTAATAAATAATTAATCCGCAGCTGCAGCTCAACCCCGCTACTTTCAAACACAGCATTCTCCCCCTGAACACTCAGAGATGGCGTCAGGCCGTGCATCCCGCAATAAAAGCCAGCCTGTGTCCACTTACTTCCGAAAGAAGACAGACCCCCCACCAGATAAACCCACGAGCCCAAGGCGGCCTACCAGCATGGAGTCAGACACGGACCCCTTCACTGATGAGGCAGGGGATGAGGAGATAGTCCGACGGAAGGATCTCAAAGCTTTCTGCTCTCAGATGCAGCAGTTCTTCCGTTCCGAACTATGGGCAATGAGGAAGGATTTAGACTCATTGGGGGAACGCACTGCCTCCATTGAAAATAAGTCTGAAGATATATCAGCTGCCCTAACCCTCACTCAAAATGAAGTAACTAACCTAAGGGAGAAGGTCAGAGCCTTAGAAGAGAAGGCTGAAGACACTGAAAACCGCGATAGACGGAGTAACATTCGTGTGAGGGGGGTCCCAGAGGAGGTCACGGACCCAGAAGAATTCGTAATAAAATGGCTGGAGCACTTATTCCCTGAAAAATCTGACAGAGAGCTGGCAATAGACAGATGCCATAGGGCTCTCAGGGGGAGACCGCAGAAAGGAGACCCCCCCAGGGACATTGTGATCCGCCTACACCATTACCGATTAAAAGAAGAAATATGAGGATAGCCAGAGACTCTAAAACGCTGGCATATGATAATATCACCTTCCAGATATATCAGGACCTGGCCCCTGCCACCCTTTTACGGAGACGGTCCTTCGCCCACATTACAAAATCACTGCGGGATCACAGCATCCGCTATAGGTGGCTATTCCCCTGTGCCATCATGGTGATCCGGAATGGCGTGGCCCACACACTGAGGTCACCGGAGGAAGGTGCAGGGTTCCTGACTAAAGTGGGGGCCAAAGAGAAGCCCTCAAGTCCCCCACAAAAGGCTCCACGCCCCACGCCCGTCCCCATGCCCATTGGTGACCGTGCGGGAGCTGCAGAAACTTCCCCAGTGGCGTCAGGTTCTAGCAGGGATTCTGCATGAAACACCCTGCCTTCTACGAAAAAATATCCACTAAGCTGAAGTCCATAGACATTTCCACGCTTCTCTGCTCTCCCTCAGGCCAAAGACTTACCTATTGCGGCTGTGACAGCGAAGATTCCCGGAGCTGGTCCGTCTGCAGCTTTGGCGGAGCGTCCATCTTCTTCAGCTCCTTCCCCCCTGAGTGTGGCGGGAACTCTGCCGGAGTTCGCGCCTCTGCGGAGAGGCAATACCCGATGACGTCACACCATCGCGAGAACACGATGAAACACAGATCAGGAAGCAGTCAGCAGTCAGCAATCAGGCCCCCTCCATAGCCGTCCAGGGCGGTGCCTGCCCTGGACGAAAGATAACCGCACAGGAGTTCCCCTATGCTGCAGTTGATCTCGCATAGACAAGGGAGAGGAAGAGTCCCCCCCCTTTGTATAGAAGAGTCCCACGTACAGTACATTCCATAATATGCCACCAATGACTTAAAGATTCTATTAAAGTCTGTTTGGATCTTGGGACATGACGGGAGGAGGGAGGGGGGAGGGAGAGAGAAGTAAGGGGAGGGGGGAAAGGGAAGTAAGGGGAGGGGGAAAAGGGAAGTAAGGGGAGGGGGGAGAAAGGAGAATAAGAGGGGGGGGGAGGAGAGGGAAGTAAGGAGAAAGAGGAGAGGGAAGTAAGGGGAGGGGGGAGAAGGAAGTAAGGGGAGGGGGGAGAGGGAAGTAAGGGGAGGGGGGGAGAGGGGAAGTAAGGGGAGGGGGGAGAGGGAAGTAATGGGAGGGGGGAGAGGGAAGTAAGGGGGAGGGGGGAGAGGGAAGCAAGGGGAGGGGAATAAGAGGGGGAGAGAGAGGAGTAAGGGGGGAGAGGAACGAGGGGAAGCTAGGATGAGGACATGAAAGGAAGGAGAGAGAAAAGTAGGAGCAGTAGGAGATCAAGAAGTAAGAAAAAAGAGAGAGATACCAAAGGGGGAGAAAGGGGGGATTGAGGAGAGAGAAAGAGGGGGAATGAGAGGGTGAGAACAAGGTGAGAGGGGCGAGGTAAGAGATAGAGGGGGTAAGGGATAGAGGGGGAGACTAAGGTAAGGTGAAGAGAGTAGAACGAAGAGAGTGGGGGACGTAGAGTAAGAAAGAGGAGAGGTAGAGACGAGAAAGAGGAGGATGAGAGGTGGGGGATGGGGGGAGGGAGAACGGAGAAAGCAGGATACAGATAAGACATAATGGGCTGGATAGAAGCAATACACGTTAGGACAAGATGGGCTCACAGAGGCGAGTGGATACGTTCACTTTTATTATAAGTTAATATTGTTAACACCACTGCTATCATTATATTTAGGAGTGTTAGTGTTTAAGTCTATGTTGAGGTTATAGCACTAAGTGCAGGGGAAATTAGTGTGTTAATAGAAGTTACCTTTAGCGGCATATGCTACAAAAACATGTTATACATGCGGATTGAGCTGGAGTTGTATTCTACGCCGGGCCGGTGGGGGCTCCCACTTGCGCCGGGCATGCGTACTATGGTGCAGCTCCCAACATTCTGGAGCTGTACTCAAGTCCCAGGGAGGTCAGTCCCTACTAAGGGGATTGGACCCCATGTTCCTAGGGAATTAACTGACCTACCCTCTGGGCACAAGAGCCGAACTCGGGGGCTCCCGAGGCGAGCTCTTGCTCTATTTAATTTCTTACATTGTATTCTTATTTTTCTCTGTGTTAATTTGTTTTTTTTATTTGCTCCCCATGTAACTCTCCTTGTTCAGTAAACCTACCCTCCCATCCCCCTCCTTCCCATCCCCTCCCACCCCCCAGGAGACGAGAGAACACCCCAGGACGAGGTAAGAATTCCTTTAGAAGCAACACGGACTCAGACGCACATCTGCAAACCCCTAGACACACCAGGATGGGTGAGTACATATATATCATAGCGAAACATTGGTCAAGATATACAATATGGCATTGACACTACTCTCGCACAATGTTAAAGGCTTTAATAGCCAGATTAAAAGACGGATAGCATTTTCTGACTATAAGAGGAAAAAGGCAGACATATTGTTATTACAAGAAACGCACTTTAGCAGCACAAACACACCCAAATTCCTAGATAAGGGTTTTTCCCATTTCTACACATCCTCAGCCCCAGTGAAGAAACGAGGAGTAGCCATCCTTTTCAACAATAACACACCATTTGTGGCCCAGTCAGTTAAAAAAGATAGAGACGGTAGATTCCTCATACTAGTAGGAACAATATACGAACAATGGATTACAGTGGCCACCATCTATGCCCCATGCATACAAGATGCAACGTTCTTCAGTAAATTCTTCCAAACCCTGCAGTCGATAGCAAAGGGATGCGTTATACTGGCGGGAGACTTCAACACGACATTGCATCCGGGCCTAGATAGATCAGGAGGAGGGGGGTCAGATAATAAGAAAACAAGGGCATCCCTGCTCCAGGGTTGCAAAAACAACCACTTGGCAGATATATGGCGGGAGATGCACCCATTGGACAGGGATTACACGTTCTTCTCCCACCCACACCACACATACAGCAGAATCGATTACTTCCTTATTTCATGTCGAATGGTTCCGATGGTCTCCCATACGGCGATCCATGATATTTCATGGTCGGGACCATGCACCAATCGAGCTAAGGTGCAAGGATATCCTGCTCAGCCGGCCGGGGGCGAACTGGAAACTAAACGAGGCAATCCTTAAGATACCCGAAACCTGCGGGATGATCGGGAACGAAATAGAGCAGTTCTTCCGTATCAACACGGGCTCTGTTGAATCTCACGCGGTACTGTGGGAGGCTCACAAAGCTACACTACGTGGCGTCATTATTAGCATCACAGCCAAACGGAAAAGGGAAAGAGAGGCCAAGATCACTGCTCTACAATCCAAACTACACACCCTAACATCCAAACACAAACATAACCCTGATATACAATTACTGCAGGCAATCAAAGACACCAAGATAGAATTGAATATGCTATTAACCTCCAAAGCCGATAATTCATTGAGTTGGTCCAAGAGGAAGTTTTATGAAAAAGCCAATCGACCGGATACGATGCTAGCCCGAGCACTACAAAACAGGCAATCTAAGTTTAACATCCAAGCTATACGCTTAAAATCTGATATTATTACGGCCAACCCACAGAAAATAGTAGAAGAATTTGGAGAATTCTATAGATCCCTATATGATGGGAAAAAAGTGGCACATAATCAATATACGAGCACAGCCTTAAGAGATTTCTTAGCTAACTCGAACCTGGGTAGATTGACAGAGTGCGACCGACAGACCCTGGGAGCTGACTTCACATTGGAAGAGGTATCCCAGGCTATTAAAGAGCTTAAGCCTTCAAAGGCACCTGGACCAGATGGCTTCTCAGGGCTCTACTACAAGAAATATGTGAAATATTTGGCCCCAAGGTTGCTCCACATGTTTAATGCAATCTTAGCAGGAGCTCCCATCCCCGAGGATATGCTGCGAGCGTCCATATCACTAATACATAAACCTGGCAAAGACCCGCTGGAATGCAAAAGTTACAGGCCGATCTCCCTAATTAACACAGATATTAAGTTGTATGCTAAATTACTGGCCAATAGATTGTGTCTTATCCTACCCAGACTTATACACCCAGATCAGGTCGGGTTTATCGCAGGGAGACAAGCAGCGGACAACACCCGACGTATTATTGATCTGATAGAATTGGCTAACAAAAATAACACCCAAAGCATGTTGTTAAGTCTGGACGCTGAAAAAGCATTCGATAGGATAGACTGGCCATACTTACAAAAAACGCTCGCAGCATTTGGCTTCGGGGATCAGATGAGTAGGGCGATTATGTCGTTATACTCAAACCCGACAGCTAGGGTGATACATCAGGGCTTCCCTTCACCTTCATTTCAAATCAAAAGTGGCACTCGTCAAGGATGCCCGTTATCTCCCCTTCTATTCGCCCTCTGTATCGAACCGCTAGCTGCTAGAATACGAGCTAACCCGGATATCGCAGGGTTAAACGCTTACTCGCAATCACACAAAGCGGCCCTGTATGCAGACGATATCCTATTATTCATAACAAAACCCCTTACCACATTACCCAACATATTTGACCTCTTGAGCAGATTTTCAAAGATATCTGGCTTTAAAATTAACCAATCCAAATCGGAAGCACTCAATATTAACCTCCCTAGTCACACAGAAAAGCTGTTGAGGTTAAACTTCCAGTTCAACTGGCAACAGAAACACATAAAGTACTTAGGAATCCACATCACCAGAGAGGCCAACCTCATCTATAGCGCAAATTATCCCCAACTAATTCGGACTCTTAAAAAAGATCTAAATAGATGGTCCTCCAAGAGGATATCATGGATCGGTAGGATACATAGTGTCAAGATGAACCTACTGCCACGTATCCTATACCTCTTTCAGACACTCCCTGTGCCACTTAAAACAACAGATATACTCTCGCTCCAAACAGAAATCTATAAATTTATCTGGGGTAGGAAAAAATCGAGAGTCAATCGCTCCAATATGAAAAGACCTGTTGCGGCTGGCGGTTTGGCGGTACCCTGTCTATTAACATACTATAAAGCGGCCCAATTAAGCCAAATTGTTCAATGGCACTCTAAGCCCCAATTGAAACGATGGGTAGATTTAGAAAACGCCGCTTGCTCCCCAAAGGAGCTTAGTGGCCTGATTTGGTTACCGAAAACAGCGTTTAATCGCAGAGAGATGCCGCTCACCTCAATGACCAACTCTTTATCGATTTGGGAGACGACTAAATTTAAGAATTCCCTGACATCAAAACATTCGATGATGTCCCCCATTTGGAATAACCCAGCGTTCGCACCCGGCATGGTGGGGTCTAGTATCCCGATTTGGAAACAAAAAGGCTATTCACGAATAAAAGACCTGGAAGGAGACAACCAGAAAATCAAGACCTTTGATCAATTAAGATTAGAAAAAGAAATACCTCACTCTGAATTCTTTAAATACCTCCAGGCCAGAGCATTTTACAACAAATACGCCCCATACCCCCCTTTGACAAAATTCGAAAAGCTCTGTCGGGCTAACTCTGACACAAAAGGACTTATATCGACAATATACGGGGAGGTAATCGGTTCTGCTGACCCTGAAAAACAAATCCCCACATATAGGACTAAGTGGGAAACAGACCTAGGGGAAACCCTAGAGGAGGAGGAATGGAGCGCTATCTACTTGGCCTCCGCCAAAAGCTCCATATGTACCACCCTAAAGGAGAACGCATATAAGGTCCTCATGAGGTGGTACCTCACCCCACTGAATTTATCTAAATACATACAGGGATCCTCCCCACTATGCCCCAAGCAGTGTGGCGGATCAGCAGATTTGTTACACATGCTGTGGTCTTGCCCAAAAATACTCCCGATTTGGGACGAAATCAGAAATTGGATCCAGAGGGTTTTTGACCTCACAATTCCCCCTGACCCGTGGCTGTTCTTGCTAAACAGACCGCTGCCGGGCCTATCAAAAGCAAATTCCAAGCTAATAGCACATTTTGCACTCGCAACGAGATGCGAGATCGCAGCACTGTGGAAACGCCCTGATATACCAAACATCCCAAAGATTCGAAATCGCATTTGGTTCATCTGCCAGATGGATAAGTTAACCAGTTTAGTTAACGACACTGGCGACAATTTTCTAAAAGTCTGGACGCCTTGGCTGGCACAGACAGATATCCCGGGGATTGAGAGTACCACAATTTGGCATTAATATTACCAGATGCGTTCTCCTCTGGGGGAGTCAACATAGACAAACGAACACGCAACTAACGAAGAGGGACTAGACTCCCAATATGACCTCAAGATCAACCCGAGGACTAGATCTCCGTCCCTTCCCCCCCTTTCCCCCCACAACTTCCCCCCTTCCCACACCCTCTCTCCCCCCCCCCCCCCCCCCCGAGTTTTTTTTTTTTTTTTTTTTTATTATTTACGTATTTTATTTTATATATGTATATACATATTTCCATTGTAATTTAATCCTGGTTATTATTTTTATTATTGCTCTTACTATATGATTTATTCATACATCATGTGGCCGAGTAGGGACCGAAAAACCACATGATTACACCATCTACACCAATAAGCCTGAATGATCTACATTGTTTTATGTACATCCAATGTACACAAGTTGCCATTTTAAACCCATATTCTGTACTGTACATTTTGTATGCCTTTTCCAATAAAACTCAAGTTATAAAAAAAAAAAAAAAAACACGATACTACACATCCGGTACCTTTGCATTTTAATGCATGTCCGTTGGGCTCTGTGGAGAATTTCAAATGTTGTGCCATCGAACACATAGTGTTACCACCCCGAGGAGGGGATAGACTAAGGATTTTACACCAGAGAGAGGCACACTGGATACATACACTGGGTTCTCTGCAGCCCAACGGACTTAACATTGATTGGGATCTACGTTGTTTTCTTTAAATTTTTCTTTGAATTTTTCTTTGAATTTTTCTTTGAATTTTAATTTCAATACTGAGATGAAATGCCCGCAGGGTGAGGGCATACAGTCTAATATGTTACCCTCTGTAACTATTTTCCACTGACTCTTTTCCCCACACTCCCTTCCCCTTCCCTCTTTCCCCCCCCCCTTCCCTTTCCCCCTCCCCCCTCCCCCCCTCCTCTTTTCCTTCCCCAACCCCCCCCTTTCTCCTTTCCCCCCCCCCCCTTTTTTTTTTTTTCCCTCCCTCCCCCCCCCCCCCATTTCTTCCCCTTTCCTTTCCTCTTTCTTCCAGCACCAGGTTATAGTCCAATGTATGATGCATTAATCAGCCCAATAATTTACATTGTCTATTTAATTTTACAATGTATAATATGTGTGTGAGTAGAAACTTATGCACAATTATTATAGGCTGTTAGCATAAATTCGTTGGATATATACCAGGCTTTAGCAGTGTTTGCAGCCACTTTTTACTTATATCCTTTCAATTTTCTCCAATGATCTACCTGAGTTCAAATGGCATATCTTTTATTAACATGTTTAAACAAAATGCTAAAATAACAACATAAGTGCAACAATGTATATAAGTACTGAGTACTGATTACCCGATTGATAACATATGTAACAGGCAAAGGCATTGGATGAGTTAATGTTTTAATATGTTTGTTCCCGTTTTCGCGGGCTTTTCTGTATTTAAACAGGCAGCATCCGCTTCTCCCCACTCCAAGACGAAGCCCTATTCCTAAGGGTGAAACGCGTTGAGGGGGAGAATGCAGTGTTAGCCCTTGTGTGTTTTGGAACAATAAAGTTGTTGAAGTATCCCAGCAGCCTCTCTGAGTCAGTCATCTGCAGTTGCGCCGGAATCCGCCATCTTTACCCCATTATTCATTCAGCAATGCCCGGAATTTCTGGCTACTTGCCAACTCACCTTTCAGAGATGCAAGGAGAGCGCGGCATCTCTGTTCCTCGGCAGCACATGCAGGCTCTCTCTCACAACACCTGCAGGCTCTCTCTCACAGCACATACAGAGCTCTATCTCTCACAGCTGCTAGTGCTGTCAGAAGCTAGCAGGTCCCAAATAGTAACTTTGTTACTTGCAACAAAGTAATATTCTTCCAACAACTTGTATAGCCTCTGCTAAGATAATTTGTATCTTTTTTTTTTTTTGAAGTTAAATTCACTGCCCCTCAACTTCTCTTCCCATTCTCCCCTTCAACCACCTCTCCCCCTCCCCTCTTCTCCCCCCCACTTCTCATCCCTTTCCGCCCCTCAACACCTCCCCCAACCATCACCCCCTCACCTCTCTCTCTCCCCCCTCACCCCTCTCACCCTTTTCAAAAGTGTCTATTATTTTATGAAAAAAAGCCTACATTTAGCTTATAATAGTACTAATCCCCTCAGAACAGGGCAGGGAATGAAGCATAGCCTTCCTGATTGGCTGGCTTCCCCCCTTTTGATGACATCACATCCTTAAAAAAAAAAAGAATTTGTCACAGGATACACCAGCCAATCGATTAGGAGTGTACCATTTGACAATCAAATGTGACGTCAAAGGCCTTATATAAGGCCATTTTGATCTCATTTGATACCATACACCAAAATGATGGACGGCGCTCCAACACGGATAATATAATAAAATAAGTGGATAAATAAATGTGGGTTCTAGATACTGGGTTTGCAATTTGCTCAAAACCTCTGGTGAGGACTTGTTTCCAAAAAGTCTTCTATTTTCAACATAACTCCACCAGATTCCAGAAGGAGCAGGATCACCCTAGAAGAGAAAACAAATATATTGTGTACACTGTGTGTTGTAAATGTGAAAATGTTGACACTAGACTTGGCTTACTGTATATCCCAGCCCACTTACTAGAAGACTGTGAAAGGAGGAAACCATCTGAAAAGCTCAAAGGCAATATACCTAGTGGCGTATGCCAATAATATAGTAGAGGTAGAGGAGCGTAAGTAGGGAGAGAGTATTGGAGAGTAAACTGCTACTGAACTAAGACAAAGCAATGTCCATGATGTAAAGTGCAGTATGACAAGGATCAGCCTGGAGTTGCAAGTACTCACGATGAAGCCGTCCTCCGTAGCTCTCTCTCTCTCCTCATGTCACTGTGTCCAAGGTAAGTGACGTCACTCCCCGGCGCGGGCACGATCCGAAGTAGCAGAAGAAAGATGAGTGATCGATGCAGCAGCCACTCTGAATACTGGGACTCACCAGGAAAAACTTAAAAATCAGGCTTTATTGAATTTACAATAAAATGAAGACAATCGGTACATACAAAAATAGAAGAACCTCCTCCCACGCGTTTCGGGCATGAGCTGCCCTTTCTCAAGGAGTATCCATGAGTATGTACCGAGTGTCTTCATTTTAATGTAACTTCAATAAAGCCTGATTTTTAAATTTTACCTGGTGAGACCCAGTATTCAGAGTGGCTGCTGCATCGATCACTCATCTTCGATTCACTTACTAGAAGAAATAACAAATAAAGCTCATCCAATCAGTGGCTGTAGAGTGTCTTCTTTAAGGCTGTTTTATCTCGTGTGATCCCTGGGTTATATCTGTACAGGAATTGCTGATTTCCCCAATTGTAACAAGTGGACGTATCGTCAAAACAAAAAAGGAGACATACTATAGTGCATTCCAAAAGTAGCAAAGTTTAAAGTGTCTCATTTGATGCCAAGAAAAAGACGGGACAACATCTGCCCCATTGGATTACAAGTAAAGAAGAGAAGACTGAAGAAAGAAGAAAATAACTTGCCAGATGTTGAGGAGCATTGTGTCGAGGATCAAGAGGTTCCTGCTGCAGTCGGAATCGGAGGGTGAAGAAATGAAAGGTAAGAAAAACAAAAAACATTGATTGTATGTTATTTTTGTATTTTTAGAATTTGTATTGTATTTTTTGTATTTTTAGGTTGCCCATTGATTGCCAATGTGTTTTTCTATGCCCCTTTAAGGGTATAGATATGCACAGTGACAAGCAATATTTTTTTTTGTAAATGCTTGTTTTTATTTTATTGTTATGTTTTTTTATTTTTAGTTCTTGTTTTTCTGTCATTGTTTTGTATTTTTGGGGCTTGTTTTTATTTAATTGTTTTGTATTTTTGGTGCTTGTTTTTTTTTTAGGTTGCCCATTGACTGCCATAGTGGCAAACCATGGCCATATTATATACATGGTATACCACTGTGCCAATCAATTGGGTTAACCCAGGAGGAAGGGTTGAGTAATCAGAAGGGAGCCAACACACCTGACAACCAGCATGCCATATAAGGAAGTCATTGCTGGTAATCATGAGGCTCTCTCTCAGAACTATCCTAGACAAGCTGCTATGCAGATGGATTCGCAACTACAGTCCTAGAATTCACAGTAAGAACTGTTCATATTATTTTTCTGACTGTTTGATATATACTGACGGTTTGGTTATGGATTAGCCAGTCAGCCTGATAGATAGGCTTGCAGTGTTAATCAGTTCTCCCAAGGTGGAGCAGAATTTATTTTGCAATGTTTTGTTTATGCCTTAAAGGGACAGTGTGCCCTCATGTTTAGTTATGCTGTCAAGCAATAAAGCCATCCAACATTTGCTCTAAACCTGAAAATACATGTGTGGACTATTGTCTGACCTCGGCTACAGGCCGTCTTGCCACAGGGAGGTTAACCCATTAATTACTATGGCAGTTACTATCCGCTAAGGTGATTACGTGGTTAATGGCCAGTAGTTTTGTTTTCTATTGTAATGTTCCGGCCAATGGAAGATAAGGACGGCCTTCATCCTGGCAGGTGTAAGTAGAACTTTAATTTACTTTATGCTTGCTAGTTTTATTTTTAATGGGCAAATTGACTATTATCCATATCTGGATAATAGTAATTTTGACCATTGCTGTACTCTATATGTTGGGGTTGGGGGGAATGGCGGAAAAGTGCTCTTTGCCATCTTTGATTAATAGCGCTTTTACCAATTTCTATTGTTGGTACAGGTTGGTGCTGGTGGGTGAAGGTGTTAGTTACCCCAGGTGGGTGTTTAGGCCTTGCAGTAGGGTAGCGCAATGTGTTAACCCCTTTATTACCTTGTAACCGCTAAGGTAATGAAATGGTTAACTTCTACTGCCACCCTCTTGCACCGGTGTAGACCCCTGGAGATGTGGGGACCCCGTTTATCTGTGGGGCTCCCTGAAGATGCAGGGGCCCATGGAAACATGTGGGAATATCCAGGGGGTCCCCGCGGGTCCCCACGGGCCTCCGGTATCAATCCTGTGCAGTAAAACTAAAATAAACTGCTTATAGCCATTTTGCAATACCTTTAGCACTAGACTTTATCTGGCACCAAAATATTGCATGTTTTTATAGTATAATATATGCTTAATATATGCTTATCACTGCTTAGTGAATTGCAGTTTCTGGCCCCAAAAAATGCAATTGTGGGTAATTTTTGGCTTATCATACGGCTTTTATTTTGCAGTGTTATAGTACTATAAAAAGCCATTTTAATGCTATATTGTCCTGTTATCGGAGCTTTGTGAATAGCAACACGGGCAATATCGCACTACAAGGGCATTTATAGTGCTACAAGACACTTATCGAAGTTTAGTGAAACAGCCCCTTAGGCCGTGCTTATTGTCCCGGCGATGGCGACGGCGACGGCGACGGCGACATGATGGCAACGCTGATGTCACACTGCGGTCGCTGAAAAAATCCAATTGAATTGACTGCCAGTGATCGCGATCAAGCCGTCGCGCATCGTGTCACTCCTACTATAAGCGCACGCGACGGCTTCAATGCATTTGTTTTTACGTGATGTTGCGTCGCCATCGCCAAGACTATAAGCGCGGTCTTAGAATTTATATGCCTGCCTCTTCTTTTCCATTTCCTCACCTACCTGTTTATTTAGCCACATTTGTTTAGACTTGTTTCTTTTATATTAATTACCCAAGGTTATATACTTGTAGCATCCTTCTATATTTCCCTAGCCTGGCATATAAATCCTGGCAATAGCAGGCACTACTAGGGTTAATAAGTCACAAGTTGGTGGGATCACATCCCCTCAAGTCTCAATATTGTAGCAACTTACAGGCACATGTCAGGGCCTGTGAGTTGCTGGGACCACATGACAGGTTGAGGGCCTTGCTACATTTGATTCTGCCCAGTTACTGGGACAGAATAACCTGGCCCCTCCTATGCTATAAATATGTGGGTTCCTCCAAATTAGTTAATTTCTGCTCCTTAGGGAGTGTGCTGGTGTGCCTTACCACTTAGGATGTGAGGTGTGCTCTGTTCCAGTGCAGTGTTCTTTAGGGAGTGAAGTTAGTCTGCTCTGCCTTACCACTTAGGGGGTAAGGGTGGAGTTCATCCCTACAATCAGGTGGTGAAGATGACTCCTCCTAGGGTCTGGGAGGTTTCCTCAAAGGAGGGAGAAACAGATCCTGGGTCCTGTGCTACCCATGGGGGTAGTAGGAGATGAATGCAGGGATCTGTACTAATATGCTGGAACATGTGCTACACCCAATAAAGCATCCTGTTGCTGGTTCCTGGAATCGTATCTACTTCATTACCATTCCTCCTAACAGCCTTGGCCTGAACCAATAGAAGAGAACGACCCCGAGAAGATAAAGGTAAAACCCACTGAGCTACAGTAACACTCTATGAGCAAGTCTAAACTCTGTCAGGGAGAGTGAATAGAGACTATTTGAGACCAAAATTACACCAGAGAGCAAGTAACACCTATCTCTTGCTTCCGGGGAGAGGGGGATAGGGGTGTTACATTTGCACCCAATGTGGTGCTGGAGGAATAACAACTGTATTTAGAGCTGCTAAAGCGGAATAATAATTGTAATTGGTGCTGATAACGTGGGTTTGGCTGTCCATGCAAAGGAGTGAAGAAATTGTGCTTGGGGGTCCACGTTTGGAACTTTTGGGACCCAACTATGGAATTGGGTGCCACATTTCAACATCACCATATTTGCAAAGCTGAGATGCATACTGGAGGGTACAGTTGCGGTATCAGCCTCAATATCTGAAAAGCCACAGTATAATTGCTGAGATGCACACTGGAGTGTACAGTTGCTTTATCAGCCACATTATCTTTTGGAGCTTTTGGAATTATTGCTACTGCTGAGATGTGACTGTTGGAGGTACAGTAATGGTATCAGCCATTCTACATGTGGAGTTACCAAGGTAAGGCCTTGGAAGAGAGTAGCCTTACAACTGGAGCTGCCAGGGTGTGCTATTTGAAAAACAATGGATGCAAACAGTTCCCGCCAAAATTGGGACAGACGCGTGCAAGTTTTGTAAAATGCATGATAAAGTTTTGCAGAGTAACTTTGTTTTGGAGTGGAAGCCCTGGCCGCACCTTTCATGGAGTGCCTGGGACTCCTGATTCTATTAGGGGGAGGAGATTCAAATGTAATTGCAATCACCTGTGGTGTAGCAGACGCAACGACCATACCCAAGGAGGTGCGCATGGTTACTCAGCCGTTCAGGACTGTGCTCATTCCTGACTGTTGGTGCATTGAGCAACTGCCATGTCCGAACCAATTGCCCAATTCTTCGAGCTGCCAGGAGGACTCGTGCTGGTCAACCTACTGTAGTGCCCACGATTATTCTAACACAAACCAGTGGAAATCGCCAAAAAGACCCAGGTACACCCAGGTACATGCTGGATACATGCTTTAAACTTGCCTTAAACTAGACCCAGCATTTCTGCATTGATTAATAGCCCATCAGATTAACAGCGGGTGTTCCTGGCAGTCCCATTCAAACTGAATGGGACAGCCAGGGACCCCTGCTGTGTTAATCCTACGGGTCATTAGTCAATGCAGAAATGCCTTAAACTTGCCTTAAACTAGCCAGGTTACACCCAGCACATACCCAGAATGCAACCGGGCTAGTTTAAAGCAAGCTTTAGAATACTCGTGGTCTCGTCTGTAAATAGAAAAGACTATCTGTAGCTATTATTCCCACTGAGTGATCAGCCGGGAGGAGAGCTGGAAGACATGTCCTGCTGTGGGCGATGTGAGGTGCCATATCTTCAACTGGTGGTAGAGTCAGATGCCTGCCTCTACACTAGTGTGTAGCCCAGAAAATCATCACCTTGATCGATAAGCTAAAGTCTATGGTGGAACACTACTCTGCGGACGCAGAGCGGGATAATATATGGACATTATACTGTATATGACACTCAAACAAGCAAACTTTTTATGCCAAGCCCCGCTTTTCATTCATGAAATTTCTCAGGCCCCCCCTGACAGATGTAATCAAAATCACATGACGTCAGCGCACGTGAGCTGGTTCAGCCAATGAGGGTGAACCAGCTTTGTGACGCGTTTCCCACACGTCTACAATCTCCTGCAGCCAAGTTCACAAATCGCTTAGGCTGCAGGCGTGCGCTCAGGCAGTATACTAGTATTGGATCACCGTTTATTTTATTGTTTGCTGGCATCTGGTAATACAGATGCAGCGGCCATTATTTTAACAAATCACACAGTGTATACCTTGGAATACCGATTTCATGGCGCGTGATTTCTTCCAACCGTACCGCCTTAAGACGCGAGTGCAGGCGAGTGCAGAAATTGGCATATTAGTGTTCTGGTTTTTAAACACCTGAAATTGCAGTACTGTACACATTACAATTCATTAATTTCATTGCATTTAATTGCACACAAACCATGAAATTCAAACAAAGCAACCACGATAAACACGTGTGCCTGGGGCGATTGGGTTTTCCCCTCCTCCAGTAGCCTCTCTGAGTGACAATGTGTGGAGGTGGAACTGGGTTTGTATACAGCCAGTCATGGTGCAGACCTAGTTCACTCCCCCTTCTGCGCCTTAGGGAAGAAGCATGTAAAGTTAGTGAGTCCAGGTTCACCCTTCAGTGGGTAGAGACCTGTGCCTCCAGCCCCGTTATGAGCTGGGGGAAAGTTGAGCACATGGCCGGGCCTCCAGCCTACCAGTATGGCCTAAGGCCATCCTAAGACCTGAATCCTGATAGTAACATCATGCATCCGCTGTAACAAGAACTGCAGGGTCTGACTCAATAAAGGATCCCATTTTATATACCCCTGCCTGAGTCTACAGTCTATTGGGTAGGGGTATGTTCAAATGACTGTCACAGGAGGGACTGGCACCAGAACTCTGGAGCCTACTGTGACTGGAGGCGCAGCATCATGAGAAGAATTACTGCCTGAAACGCCTAAAGCCTGCCCTGTTTTCTCACATTATCGCAGAAGCTCAGCCTCTCCTGAATCAAACAGGTATCTAGCACCACACTGACCTGTAGCCAGAGTGGGGGGGGGGGGGAGCAGCGCTACAATTAAATTAATAAAAACAGCATCATTTCAGCTAAAATAAAGTTGTTTGTGTATTGCAGATAAAACCCATATTATGCTGGCATGTGCATGCACCAGCATACTACAAATGGAACCACAATAATACAGGTAAACTTAGTGAGACCATATACAGTATAACATGTGCAGCCATATTTCACCAACTAATACTACTGCCAAAAAAAAATTCTGATGTAAAAAGCTACTTTGTACATGACATTGAAAACAACTGAACTTCAAATATGTGACTAATTGCACAACGTTTTATCAAAATGTATTATTTCTGTAAGAAAAACATTCTTTATCATTAAAAGCGTCTTAAGAGCTCCTTTATTTAACATATTTTTAAAACTATTAATTTGCATTAGAAATGAAGTATACATTTTCCATTTTATTCTACTTTTCATTGTCAAGATCAAACCCTAAAGCTACAGTATGACAGGCATCTCATAAATCATGTCACATTGATCTCATAAATTTTAACTAGTTCCAATTTCAGTTTTGCAAAGAAATAATGTTTTATTGCATGTTTTAAGTTATTCATTAGTTGCTGCAGGATTTTAACATTTCTTCACTGGGTAAAATATACTGTAAGGAAGGCTGTTGAAAGAGAAAAATGAACAATGTATTTGTATGTTGTCTGATGAAATTTAAATAATAATGATGCATTATCGTTGTTACCATACAGTATGTAACATTCTATTATCTTTGACGCAGGGATTGGGAGATTCATCCCACAAAGCACTGATCAGTTCTCTTCTCAAGTGCTGAAGAAAATATACGTATGCTATGGGTTCCATGTACTATAAAACCCTTAGCCTCTACTGTACATCTCTCCTGCTCTAAATAGCATCACCCCTTCAGCTTCACCACATAGGGGTAGATGCTTAGGAGCCTGTTAAATATGTTATCTTCTGTTAATGTATCTATACGTGCTAACAGGGATCTTCAAAGCTCAGTAACCATGCATTAAGTGCTGTTTTCAGGTGAAATGAGCACTTGCTTTATTATACTAATTATAATGATATGCAAAAGTGGCATTCCCTCTAACAATTCATATCCCAGACACACTGTTACAGTTGACGCAGGGATTTAATGTAGCATTAGTTAGGTCATAGCAAAAGGTTGTTCGCTTTGTAGTTGGGTGGCGATTTTGGAGAAACATATGCCCAGTGTTTCATGCATGAGGACACCTCCAAATACAAAGCGAACAACCGCCCCTCTACAAAGAGTGTACCGTTCAGTGGGACGTGCAGCAGAACCCCCCCTCCCCGGCGAAGGAGGAAAGAGCTGGAGCTCTTTTGCTATTTTTGGACTACCACGCTTATTATCACTGCTGTGCTGTAAGTAGGATTCTGGTTTTGCCACCAGATCACGTACAAGAATTTTTTTCCTTTTAATTTATTGACTTTTTGTGATATTATATTTTATTAAATCAGTTTAATTGTTCTCATTAGCCGTTGTTTGTTTTTGTGGTGTATGTTTAGTGTTGCTTTAGTTCTATGTGTGTAAGTTTGTGGTCTGTCATTTTATTATTAGCAGTATACACTATAAATATTTTTTGTGTTTGACTTTACATGTTACATGAAGCCATCAACAGAATTTCCAAGCTGGTCTTGATCTACGAGATCCTATCTCCCTACCACATGCAGCACTTATCTGAAATCTGACTCCGAAAGACTGTTCATGGTCCCAAGGTTCAGCAAATTATCCGGACGCTCCTCCTTCTCTTACCGTGCACCGAAAACTGGAACAATCTACCAGAGACTCTCACAGCCAGCACCAGTTTAATTTCTTACAACACTAAAGCAGTCTCACATTTTAATCTGGTCTGTAACTGTTACATACGCCTACAATATATATTATCTCTAACTGTGCATGCTATGTCTTGTATATAATGTAAACCCTGTTCACTTATATAACTGTATTTGTAACCATGTACTATTTTTCCTCTTAACTCTATGCCCAGGACATACTTGAAACTAGAGGTAACTCTCAATGTATTACTGCCTGGTAAAATATTTTATAAATACATAAATAATATTTTGCTTGGATTTGAAAATTATTTATTTATTTATAAAATATTTACCAGGAAGGAATACATTGAGAGTTACCTCTCGTTTTCAAGTATGTCCTGGGCACAGAGTAAAACAAATAATACATGGTTACAAGTACAGTTACATAAATGAACAGGGTATACATTATATACAAGACATTGGGTGCACAGTTAAAGAAAATATATATTATGAGCGTATGAAACAGTTACAGACCAGGTTAAAATGTGAGACAGCCTTAGATTTGAAAGAACTTAAACTGGTGGTGGATGTGAGAGTCTCTAGTAGGTTGTTCCAGTTTTGGGGTGCACGGAAGGAGAAGGAGGAACGTCCGGATACTTTGTTGAGCCTTGGGACCATGAATAGCCTTTTGGAGTCTGATCTCAGGTGATAAGTGCTGCAAGTGGTAGGGGTGAGGAGCTTGTTCAGGTAGCTGGGTAGCTTGCCCATGAAGAATTGAAAGGCAAGACAGGAAAGGTGAACTTTGCGCCTAGACTCTAGTGTTGACCAATCTAGTTCTTTGAGCATTTCGCAGTGGTGTGTGTTGTAGTTGCATTGGAGAACAAAACGACAAATTGAATTGTAGAGGGTGTCAAGTTTGCTAAGGTGGGTTTGGGGAGCCGAGCCATATACTATGTCTCCATAGTCAATAATTGGCATTAGCATCTGCTGTGCGATACACTTTCTGACCAGGAGACTTAGGGAGAATTTGTTCCTGTAAAGTACCCCTAGTTTGGCATAGGTCTTGGTTGTCAGGGTATCAATGTGCATCCCGAATGTTAAGTGGGAGTCAAACCATAAGCCCAGGTATTTAAAACTAGTGACAGGTGTTAGGGTGGTCTTAGCGTTGGTTCCAATCAGGAGCTCAGTCACTGGAAGCTTTACAAATTTAGTCTTGGTCCCAAATACCATTGTTACAGTCTTGTCAGTGTTTAAAAACAGTTTGTTTTGGGAAATCCAGTTTTCGAGTCTCAAAAAGTCAGACTGAAGTATGTGTTGAAGGTCAGAGAGGCTATGGCTGTGTGCATATAGGATTGTGTCATCTGCATACATGTGTATTGAGGCTTCCTTACAAGCTGTGGGAAGATCATTAATGAACACTGAGAAGAGTAGGGGCCCCAGAACAGAGCCTTGCGGGACACCACAGGTGATATCCAGGGAGTTGGAGTTAGAGCCTGAGATGGACACATGTTGGGATCTTCCTGATAGGTAGGACTGAAACCAGTTTAAAGCATGTTTCCCTATTCCAGAGCTCTGGAGTTTGTTAAGCAGGATAGCATGATCAACTGTGTCAAAAGCCTTTGCATAATCTAGGAATACTGCACCAGTGAGTTGTCCCCGTTCCATTCCACACTGGATTTCATTGCAAACTTTTAGCAGGGTAGTTATGGTGGAGTGTTTGGGACAAAACCCAGATTGGAATTGGCTAGGGAAATTTGTCTTGGTGTAGAAATCGCTTAATTGGGAGTGGGCACATTTTTCCATGACTTTGGATAGAATTGGGAGAAGTCAGATTGGCCTGTAGTTTGAGACAGTGTTTTTGTCCCCACTTTTGAAGATTGGGACAACTCTGGCAGTTTTCCAGGTCTTAGGGATATGGCCTGCAGACAGGATAGAGTTGACTATGGACGCAATTGATTTGGCAATGGCTGGGGCACCAAGTTGTAGGAACCTAGATTGTAGTAAGTCGGGTCCACATTGGCTGCTTAGTTTTAGTTTGAGGAGCGCTTGTATAATCTCCTCTTCAGATACTGGGCCAAATTGAAAATTGTGGGCAGTGTTGGGAGGGGGTGGGACTGTAGGGATGCTCCCAGGATGAGATTCATGTTTGGGGTTTGTGCTGCGTTTCGCTAATAAGTTAGTGAAAATGAATTCTTGAGTTTGAATTGGACATCCAAATGAAAGTGGAAAATCATGATTTTCAGATATTACACCTGTGAACCTGTTCATCATAATAAATACCATAACTAGCATTGGAAAGAAAAGACCTACAGTAACAATACTCCATCACTCAAACAGGATTGTTGAATTATGCCGAAATTCTATGAGAGGTCACCACCATATGTGGCTTCCCTTGGTAGACAACTGCCCACAATCTATATCAATACAACTCTATATTGAGGTCCCATCTATAGTTGATGAAATACCTCAACAGTAATACCATATGCCTAACGTATTTTTAAGTACTATGGGCCTCATGCACTAAGCGCCAAAAAGCTTTTTTTCGACATTTTTTCGCCAAAAAAGCCTTTGCTATTCAGTAAGCGCCGAAAAGTGGCCAAAATCGGCATTTTTCTTCCCGATAAAAAATTATCAGCAGGCGGCTGCCGATAAGCCACTTTTCGGCACCTTTCACCACTTTTTCAAATCGGCTGTATTCTAGTATCCCTGATCATCTTATCGGTGCTTATCGGCACTCTCGAAAAGACATTTTTTCGGCAATTCGTCCCACCAACTCAAAGTTGGCGGCTTGGTGGGGAGAAGGATCGACAAGGTTGGCGGGACGGCACTTTGAAAAAAAAACTCATCTGAACATCTATGGAGTCAATGGAGCCGAGACTTATAACTTTATAGAATAGTTTACGTGGTATTGCTCCAAACAAAACTGTACTTGTCATTACAGTGTCGATGTTATTCACTTCATCGTGTCACCGCTTACGTTCATTATTGGCAGAACATCTTACTTGTGAATGTAATAATGTTTTGCGTGTCATATGACTGTTTATGTTATGCTGTGTCAAGGGAAAGTCCTATAGTAAACTCTTAAAGGAACAATTCACATCATCTGAAACATGTTAGTGAAGTGTCCTTGTTTAGAATTAATGGTGTGAAACATTTGACACATTGCACCGATCATGCGTTTATTCATGTTGGTATACATTATGTAATGTTTGTAATGTTTAACGCATGATCCAACTAAGATATAGGTGTTATTCGTAATGTTTACATCTTGTTTGTGACAGTCCTCTTTTTCTGACGTCTGAAATAGCACAATCAATAACATTGCATGATTACATTTGACACATTGCAGTGTAATCATTTCATGTTAAGTGATACACAAATGTATAATACGACATAATAGTACGGATATTTTAACATAATCAATTGCTAATCTCCAGATGCCTTTTAATGATGCATATGCACATTATAATTAGTTCATGGGAACATGTGACAATACCATGCAAACTTCTACATGTTGCAACGTTGTTTGTAAACGTTTATTTCAAGGTTGCATACAAATGAGATTACTGAGTGTTGCGTAAATAAGGGGTATATGCATTTAACAGTCCATAACGACTTTGTGAAAAGTATTATTCTAAAGCTTTATGTCACATCATAGTCAAATTTGATCATTGCCTGATGAACACACACAATGAATCCGTATTATTTGTAATGGATACACTTTGTGAGCTCACAAGTGCTATATGTTTATTTGACAGCTTGCACGTAATTAAGTCACGTGACATCATCACATAGGTATTTAAAGGAGGCCAATTACCTGTGCCTTGGCAGCTACAGACCAGAAGATGATACGATTGTTTATGAGAAGGCGGAGAATTCTATTGGAGGAGTGGATAGCAGAGGGGCAGGATGTCCGAGGGCCAGGAGAGGACAGGGACAGGGGAGCGGAGTGGAGAGGACAAGGAGACGAGAGGAGAAGAGAGAGGAGAGAAGTGGTGCCTTGTCCACGTGTATACAGGGAGAATACCATTTTAGATGGGATGAGTGAGGAGGAGATCATCAGTCATTATCGTTTGAGTTCAGCAGCAATCTTATCTCTTTATGAAGAGATGCGCAGAGATTTAGAGAGTGTAACAGCCAGAGGTCGTGCAGTCCCAGGTCTTGTTAAAATGCTGTGCTCATTACATTATCTTGCTTTCACGTCATTCCAGACAACTGTGGGCATAGTGGGAGGGGTCTCGCAATCGTCATTCTCGCGGGCCTTTACCCATTTTCTATGTGCACTGAATAGACGCGCTAGGAATTATATTCATTTTCCTACAGAGCAGACAGAGTGGCTGGAAGTGAGAAATGGCTTTTATAGCATAGCCGGGATACCATGTGTGATGAGTGCAATTGATTGCACCCATGTTGCCTTGATCCTGCCTAGTCAGAGTGAGCATGCTTACCGCAATCGTAAGCACCAGCATTCCCTGAATGTACAGGTGGTATGCGATGCCACGATGAAGATTATGCACGTGGTAGCCAGATTCCCTGGTTCCAGCTACGATTCCTCTATCCTGAGAAACTCATCAGTTTTCCATGCTTTTGAACAAGGCTATTTTGGAGCTGGTTGGCTGGTGGGTGAGTACATATTATTAATTGTTAACAAACCACAATTGTGTATTTGTAAAATGTTGCATGAAATAATGTTTACACATTGTGTAATGTTTCTGCACGATGGATTATAGGTGACTCAGGATACGGAATTAGGCCTTGGCTTCTGACACCAGTGCCTAACCCGCAATCTGAAGCCGAGGACCGCTATAATGTAGCCCACATATCGACACGATCGGTCATTGAGCGGACATTTGGGCTCCTCAAAACACGCTTCAGTTGCTTAGATAGAACTGGTGGGGCACTCCAATATAAGCCTGAGAAAGTGTCTGATATAGTTATAGCTTGCGGCATTTTGCACATTCTGGCACTCCGCCATAATATGGCAAGCGAAATACACTGACGACACACTTTATTCGAGCTCGGCTAGTCCCACGAATTCGGGTATACCCGGGTGTATTGAGGTTTGTGACTGTTTTCTGCCCGAGTGCATTGGGTTATTTTCCAGGCAGGGATTGAAGCATTTTATTCCCGCTGGCTGCAATACTGCACAGTATATATATATATATATACTGCATTACAATTCATGAATTTATGCCATCTGGTAGACACGCGAAGCATTGCAGCCTATTAAATCCTAATCATTATTTAACAGATCAGCCGCCCGTCAGCCAGGCATGAACCCAGGCTGGGAAGGCAAACGCAACGGGGCTTGTCAGAGGTGAGGAGCGGCGCATTCCAGGTATCTGCCAGGTACATACTGGGTATTTGCTCGAATAAAGTGTGTCGGTGCAGTACGTCAGGGCTTGGAGGAGGAGCATCCCGTCAATTTAGCAGCTGACAGTGAGCAAACTGCCTGTGGTGTGGAGACACGTCGTAATGTGATCAACACATATTTTACATGTAAGCAACTACCTATATGTTCATAGTACTACATATATGTATTCATTCATGTTCCTGACAAATACATGTCTCCAAATATCATTCACATAGGAAACAGATGCATCTCCTACTCGCACCTTCCTCTTCTCGGCTGTGTGGACAATTACATGTGGCACCGGTATGTGATTCATAAACAGGTTGGATAAAAATTGTTACCACTAAACAGTTGTGTGTTTACCTGAGGGAATAATGTCTAGCAAATCTATATTGTACCTTAAAAATATGTTGATACACAATAGTTACTGCTATCTTTTTAGATACAAATGTTCACTTGGAGTGTCACATGTGTGTGACAATGATGTGTACCATATTGTTCATTTGAGATCACATTGTTCAGATATCTTGTAGTTTTTTATATCACATTGTAAAGTATCACATATGTTTTTGAATAAGCTGAATTAACATGTGATTCAAAAAAAAGTTCTTTTTATTCTCAATTTTATTTTTCACTCACATTACTCCGATGAATACTCATGGAATTTATGACACTTAACATATGGAATACGAGGTTCAAACATCGCGACAGGTATTGTGATAGGATATGTAAGAATTACTTGATGAAGAAGTTGTGAGCTTGCCAATATGTCCTTCGTGTATTGTGTCCGTGTGGTTGTTTTGACGTTTCTGTTATTGGATAGTGTGTTCAAATGTTATTAACTACATTACAGAACCTGTCATGATGATGAGTTTACAACATAAAATCATGCACATGAGCGATGCTAACACTCGATGCATGTTTGTATCCAAGAACCAACGTGTTAAACATCCTAACCATTGCAATTTATGTCATTAGTTCTTCTCTCTCTTCATCTTCATCTTCCTGAAGACATTGTCACATGTATATTTACAAATTACAGATGTGTGTTGATTTGCCGTACATCTAAGTTTCTTTGAAATGATTCCACCATTCCAAAGTATTGTAGTCTCTCTTCACAAATGTGTATTGCTTCATAAACACAATGACAATGTTATCCACAACATGTTTATGTGATCAACTCTACTTATGAATGGTGATCCTCATCCTTTATAACAAGTGTAAACCTAGTAACATTAAAGCGTTTAAAATGTTGGTACGCACACATTTCATCAAAATTTAATGTGTTCTTGTGTGTGTTTATGTGTTTCACTGTTTGTGTAATGCATGTATTTGTAAACAAATCAATATTTACATACATTATTGAGTCAAAACATCCTAGCCTTCACTTAGCTATGTATGTGTTTAATGTCTACTAATAACACTAAACTATTGTTCATCGTTTCTTTTAAATGTAAACTCAAATGTCAATGTGTTAATCATGTATACATAACATTAATGACCTAATGCATGTTATGTGGACACAACAATGTAGTTCCTTATATTATATGTTCACCACATGTTTTTAAAAATAAGCTCACTATTGTTATTGTGTACTTTGAAATATAGAATGTTTCAGATGTTGTAACTTTCATGTATATGATTTAACATTTAACATAACAGATTACAATATATAGTAGATAATTGTGTTATAATAGTGATAATGTTGATTTAACATATCACATGACATTACAATACGTATTATGTTATCAAATAATAAAGACATATGTAAAAGTAATTTTATTGTTTATTGGTTATCAACATAATAATGAACATTTAGTGCTTAGTTAAAAAATACACACAAGGCTACTTCAATTGTATATTCGACATCAGCGTAAAAGTGTTTCAAAGCATTGCTACATATTGATTATAATTGATTGTCTAGACGCGTCACACTCAGGTACTATTATTTTTGGTCCATCTCTAATCATACATTGGTCCCATGTATTCATAACCGACATCTGTGAAATAAAGCAAACACATTCGGTTTTAACATTGCACATTTATCTATCTTTCATCATCATAACGCTTAACACATATGAATATGATTGTCGAGATTAACGATGTAGTTACATATATGTTTCAACAGCAAGGATAAATCTAATCAGCCAGAAGATTTTAATGTTAAAAATGCCGTTGTTCGCATTACTACTGATTTGTGACTTCCTGGTCCTGAATACATCATAATGTGGGCGCACAACGTGTGTTGCACGCGCACGTCAGTAATCTGTGGACTAAGTATTAGCGCATGCGCAAGACGATGTGTACGCTGTGCGTACAAGACATGTCCCTCCATGCTGCTGCTTCTGCTAGCAGTACGCATATGATCGCGTAAGCTACATATATGGAAGATAAACAAAGGCACTTATACAGACGTACATATATTAACGTTGTCAACTGACGTGTTTCCACGCCCAAACGGGATGCTCACCCAATGAGCATAAACAAGACGCGTGAGGTCATGTTCACGTACCATGAAACTCGCGCAAACACCCCCCCACTAAATGAACATTGGCCTATAGCGCTGTGCACGCACCGCCCTACCAGCGTGCGCGCATGACAGACTGCACTGACCGTAACAATAAGCTACGGTCACAGCCAATACTGTGACACGCGCGCACGTCGGGTGGTGTAGGGGGGGGCGGCACATCGGTAAACGTTGTCAGGACGCATTGGGACATGAGCGCGTACCTACGTCACATGTCGGCGACACGTACTTTGTTTTCTTATGTTGAATGTTCAACAATGAAATGTGTGTGTTACAGTTACCTTAACAATTCTAACATTAGATTGAAACACACTTATAATGAGTTCATAATGACTCCAACACCAATGTGTACTCATGGATGTTAATGTAGTCATTTGAAATTAGAATTATTATTTTTAGCTAATGTATAGTGTAAGCATGTCAGCTATTTAACGCTCAGTCATTTGGCTACAACATTGTGTATATTATGCAGATGATGCTGTCATATTTTTAACATATATTATTAATGTAAAAGCATAGTAAAATTTTTATTTACCATTATTGTAGACATCCATTTGCTCCAAAACATCGCTCCAGCCAGGCACAGCCGCATCAGCCATGGTTGAGTCAATCGTGGAATCTTGATTCAGACACATCTCCGTGACCCCGTCATATGGATCCGCAGTGGGTTGTTGAAACAAGACAGGCGGAGGTAGGTACAAAGCTGCGTTGTTTTCATCAAAACACTCGTATTGTGCCTGTAAGTTTGGACAAATACCGTAGAAGTTATGTCCAACTTGCATCTCGTCTTGTTGAAGGGA
>NC_134483.1:448764894-448804894 GCF_040206685.1 Ascaphus truei
ATAATATATATACATATATATATATATATATATATATATATATATATATATATATATCTGTATCTGTATCTGTATCTGTATCTGTATCTGTATCTGTATCTCTATAGAAAGAGAGAGAGGGAGATCTCAGTATTTACACACACACACACACACAGAGAGAGACTGTGTGTGTGTGTGTGTATGTGTATATATATATAGAGATATACAGATAGTATATGTGTGTACATATATAGATCTATAGATATATATATATATACATACACACACAGACAAAATCTATATTCATACACACTTACATATTAATAGCTCTTACAATATTTTATACATGATAACATGTAAACATGATAAAGAATGAATGAAGATTATGGTAAGTAGATTTCTTAGGAGGCCCAATACACAATAACACATTACATGAAACAGTAGTTAATGTGAAATGGTTAAGGTAATAATGTTGTATATAAAACATACTGTACTCTCATAACATGACACAAAACATTAGAATACTCAAGGTGTTAAATCTTACACTTCACTTGACCTAAGTGAATGTCATATTACATTTAAATGCAAGTTTGGGCCTAATGTCTTATCAGTAACCAACTGATTAATAATATGTTATGAAAAATGCCTTAAATTATCACTGAATGAGCATTTGTAAACATTCATATCTGTACAAGGACATACTTGAATGTTTGCAATCATCTCTACATGATCATACATACACTATGCATGAAACAGTATGCATTAAACACCACAACAACACAAAATAGTTTAGTGAAGGTTGTTATTTATTTTTTGGTTGACTTTTGAGAGCGAGTCACAGGCCTGCTTGTTGCCTGTTGTGATTTTCTTCTCCCTGTGCCAAGTACTCTCGGCTTCACTGTAGCACTTGTTGTGGGCTGTAGCACTGGTTCAGGGGCACTTGTTGTGGGCTGTGGCACTGGTTCAGGGGCACTTGTTGTGGGCTGTGGCACTGGTTCAGGGGCACTTGTTGTGGGCTGTGGCACTGGTTTAGGTGCACTAGTTGTGGGCTGTGGCACTGGTTCAGGGGCACTAGTTGTGGGCTGTGGCACTGGTTCAGGGGCACTTGTTGTGGGCTGTGGCACTGGTTCAGGGGCACTTGTTGTGGGCTGTGGCACTGGTTCAGGGGCACTTGTTGTGGGCTGTGGCACTGGTTCAGGGGCACTTGTTGTGGGCTCTGGCACTGGTTCAGGGGCACTGGTTCACCGGCACTTGTTGTGGGGTGTGGCACTGGTTCAGGGGCACTTGTTGTGGGGTGTGGTACTGGTTCAGGGGCACTTGTTGTGGGCTGTGGCACTGGTTCAGGGGCACTTGTTGTGGGCTGTGGCACTGGTTCAGGGGCACTTGTTGTGGGCTGTGGCACTGGTTCAGGGGCACTTGTTTTGGGCTGTGGCACTGGTTCAGGGACACTTAAGATACATTGCAACACTGGTGGAGCACTTTCTTGTGTATGTGTTTTTGTCTTCTTCCAAAAGCTGGTGATTTGTAATTGTTGACCAATCTTTCTTTTGCGTGGCTCATTTGTAGGTGTCGGTTCAATATTTGGAACAGATGATGAAAACGGTTGGATATTGACAGGGATCTGCACAGAAGTGACATCAAGTGTACCAGAACCATCCTGAAGTGGTGAATGATGTACTGATGGGTCTGGAGAAAAAAACCCACCACGTAAAGATCCATCCTCTGATGAGTTATACTGGAATTCCTGTGGAAAAGAAGTTATATCAGTGGCGCTCAACACTGTAATGATCAAAGCAATTCTAATAGATATTATAAAATATATATTATAAAATATACAACCAGAGCCACGGAAATCGCCCGTCCGATTGGATGCTCCACGTGGTAAGGGTAAACATGTAAATATACAAAGAAATCAAATCATAGCATAATACTGTAAAACATACACATACATAAACAAACAACACTTAACAAACGCTGAGAACAACAGGTAACTACTCACAATGGCATTTAATATGGTATATCATTAATATCATAAAATACACTTATTACACATAAAATAGTACATAAAAACATATATTAGGTTCAGGCAAGATTCTCCAACTCGGGTGGGGGTACCTGCTTACCGAAAACAGGATGTAATCAGGCAATGGATAATTCAAAGAGTATCCCCTCTTATGGATAGCTGCTGCTGCTGCTGCTGCTGCTGCTGCTGCTGCTGTTGTTAACACCTGGGCTCAGACGAGGAGTCTCTTATGGGCAGGGACAGGTTTTTACAGCTAGCTGCGTCTGCCTCAGTCCTCTCCCAGCACTGCAGAAGCTCCAGGACACACACAGAGATACTTCCTGGTCTGCCCGCAGCACGTGCACCAAACACAGCAATGCTGAAATGTTGGATATTCCTACGCCAGCATGTGCTTTCCCACAGCTCACAGCTCACAGCTCCCAGCTTCGGAAGGGTACAGCACTCACACCCGAGTGGTGGGGACCTCACAGAACCACCCTACGCGTTTCGAAAGTCTTGCTTTCTTCCTCAGGGGTTAAAAGTAATGAAAAGTAGTCCCTGTAAGTCCCGAAATATATAGTCCCGGTTTAAAGAGACAGTACATCCTTGTGATCTTGATCATGCGCAGATGAAAGGACTGGGACACTCAGCGTGTGGACACTCATGGACATGACATACAACAGAGAAAAAACATATATAAAGGAAATAAAAGAATATAACAATTAGTGCAATACATAAAATACAGATGTGTATCTGATACCTATATATCCTCATGGATAGGAAAAGAAATTTAATAGTATACATATGAATAAAACAAAATGCTTAACAAAAAATATATGATTAACAAAAAAAAAAAAAAAAAAAAAAATTATTAACCCTATTATTCGTATCTCAAATTGCTAAGACCCGGCCAAGCTAGGGATATGTAGAAGTATGCTGAGCAGAACTTGACCTTCTAGGGGATAGTATATACCACAAATATGATCCCTAAAGTGAACTAATACTGTGTATATATCTATACTTTGAAGTTTATAAGTGAGTGTATATTTTTTGTTAAGCATTTTGTTTTATTCATATGTATACTATTAAATTTCTTTTCCTATCCATGAGGATATATAGGTATCAGATACACATCTGTATTTTATGTATTGCACTAATTGTTATATTCTTTTATTTCCTTTATATATGTTTTTTCTCTGTTGTATGTCATGTCCATGAGTGTCCACACGCTGAGTGTCCCAGTCCTTTCATCTGCGCATGATCAAGATCACAAGGATGTACTGTCTCTTTAAACCGGGACTATATATTTCGGGACTTACAGGGACTACTTTTCATTACTTTTAACCCCTGAGGAAGAAAGCAAGACTTTCGAAACGCGTAGGGTGGTTCTGTGAGGTCCCCACCACTCGGGTGTGAGTGCTGTACCCTTCCGAAGCTGGGAGCTGTGAGCTGTGAGCTGTGGGAAAGCACATGCTGGCGTAGGAATATCCAACATTTCAGCATTGCTGTGTTTGGTGCACGTGGTGCGGGCAGACCAGGAAGTATCTCTGTGTGTGTCCTGGAGCTTCTGCAGTGCTGGGAGAGGACTGAGGCAGACGCAGCTAGCTGTAAAAACCTGTCCCTGCCCATAAGAGACTCCTCGTCTGAGCCCAGGTGTTAACAACAGCAGCAGCAGCAGCAGCAGCAGCAGCAGCAGCAGCTATCCATAAGAGGGGATACTCTTTGAATTATCCATTGCCTGATTACATCCTGTTTTCGGTAAGCAGGTACCCCCACCCGAGTTGGAGAATCTTGCCTGAACCTAATATATGTTTTTATGTACTATTTTATGTGTAATAAGTGTATTTTATGATATTAATGATATACCATATTAAATGCCATTGTGAGTAGTTACCTGTTGTTCTCAGCGTTTGTTAAGTGTTGTTTGTTTATGTATGTGTATGTTTTACAGTATTATGCTATGATTTGATTTCTTTGTATATTTACATGTTTACCCTTACCACGTGGAGCATCCAATCGGACGGGCGATTTCCGTGGCTCTGGTTGTATATTTTATAATATATATTTTATAATATCTATTAGAATTGCTTTGATCATTACAGTGTTGAGCGCCACTGATATAACTTCTTTTCCACTTCTATAGCCTGACTAGGGGTCAGGGTTATATCACCGGCTGCCAGCTCACTGTGGGATATAGCGCTACCTATTTGTTTTTTATACTGGAATTCCTGCTCTCTTGCTGTACTCCTAAACTGATTGGCTTGGCTTACATTCAGAACTAGTGCTTGTAATGTGTGGTTCAGATTTTGGAGTTCTTTAGGAATTTGTATGATGACATTTTTTATTTGTGTCATATCTGATATCATCCTTTCATGCATCCTTTCCTGCAGTGATATCATCCTTTCATGGATTGACATCCTTTCGGAATGGTGATGATTTTCTTCACCCAAGATTTGTTCTTCCGAAGCTGCAATTGCTGAGAAAGTGTCACGAGCAGGAGGACTTGAATGCTGTGTTAATCCAGGAGTGTCAACAACTTCATGGTCACTTGAGTCAATTTCTCTGTGGTCGTAAACATCTGGTTCTACAAATACAAACATAAATGAGCAACTCACATGGAGCATTAACATTGTTTTATGCAATAATGATAGTTGTTCTGATAGTGGAACATATTAAATGATGACATATTATGTTAAATTTATGTACAATAAAATTTGTAATATTTTGGCCACAATTACGTGTCGAATCAGTGTGAATGATGAATGAATTAAAGATTGTTGTGACATCACAACTCCGAGTTGCTACTTGAAAACGCACACAATACTTGTTGTGTAATGAAACCGTACATCTCCTCTGTGTCATTAACTATTCATAAGTTCATCACATGTGAAACTCACATCTTTTAAACAATGTAATTAGCCATGCCAATGTACACATTATATGGTGTGTACGTCAAACACTCACATTCCATTCTTGATGATGACATTGATGAGCCAGGTGAGGACACGTGTTCTGTCTGAGATGGCACATGTGACACAGGAGCTGGCACAGGTGACCAAGAAGCTAGCACAGGTGGCACAGGAGCTGGCACAGGTGACACAGGAGCTGGCGGAGCAAATATATATTTGAAAAACATCATAAACTTACTTTATGTGAATTATGTACATATGACAGTATCTGTAGTGGGTGTAGTGATGTAAAAATATCACCATTAATTAACGATACAAGAATCAAATGCTTAGGTCGATCTGTACATTATCCATCTTAAACCAAATGTACATGTTAACATGATGAAGATACATATTTTGGACAGCATACAACTTACATTGAATGTTAATGCAGATATGTATGAAGGTATGTGTCCTACTATTCACTGGTGTGTTCTACATACACTGCATATGTTACCCATTATTACAGGCACAATAAGTGACATCACTGACATGAATTAAAACAATACTCTATGCTTAAAATTCAGAACATAATTGTTTAACATTGTGATACTCATTAGTAATAAATATCGTACAATGTAGGAGAAGCAGGGGTGGCACGGAATGTGGGTGACACTCATCACCACATGCAGTGTGTCGCTCATAGATGCTACTGGTGTGAGAAGGTGGTGCATCAGCAACGTTATTATAGTTATTTCAAACACTAATGACTAAACTACGTTGTAATATTTAGTGTAATAGTTGGTGAAAGGAGTGATGTAATTAGCATTTCAAAATAGTGTCATGAACTTTGCTTCACATTGTCAGCTTCTAGCAGCTCTATCCCCTCCCCCAACACTTCACCCCACCATGACCCCATGAGCTGGGTGTTTTCCCCCCACAACCCCCTCTGTTCACCTCTATGCTATGATTACATATTATTTGAAGTTGTTTTAACACAGAGGTACATGAGCGTCATTAGAATATAAAGTGATCTATATATGAACACAATTTCATTATATATGGTACATGTTGGTATTTATGCTCACGTGAGACAACATGAACCACAAACAGAGCATTAATTACAAATTAGGGAATGTGTGTGTGAAATTTCATAATGTTCACCTTTCACTTGAGAATATTGCAGGCAGGAATTTAATATGCAGTTAGGGCCTGTTTAGAGGTATTACATAGATACACAAATATATAAATAGATTATATAAATATATAGATCGACAGATACATCAAAAAGTGCATTATGTTGTTTGGATCACATACACACTATTACCAAGAACACAGTGATGACATGAATGATTTTAATAAACGATGACTGCGGGTGGGTTTAGTGGTTATGCATGTGTGTGTGTGCAACCCTGTGTGTGATCGAAGCTGTAACCATACTTGAAGCTTATACCTATACGTGCAAGATGTGGAATGGTTTGTAAAATAAAAGATGCCAGTGTGTGTTATTTTGAATATCATTACACATAATCCCTTCCTGCTGTTCAAGTGGTGTGTGCGCCCTCAAAATGGTGTAAGCCAGGATTGCAGAGCCAATACATGCAAATGAGCATACACATAGAATATGTATCTATATAATATCAAGCTATATCTATATCTATATATATATGAAGTATCATCACCAAGCTGATATATATATATATATATATATATATATATATATATATATATATATATATATATATATATATATATACAGAGAGAGAGGTTTTGTATTAATAAAGGTATAAAATTATGCACGGAAACGTTATGTTAACATTTTGAGCCGACACGTGTAGTACAGTAAGATTTGTCACCTGCAGGGCATTCATGTTGGTAGATTCCGATATCTCTGTCCCCTGGCAAACCCTCCACGATGACAGGAAGAAATTTTCACGCATCTGCTCCTCCAATGGAGTTAACGTTAGAGCTGGTGCTGGCGGGCCGCCTCCAGTGCCAGAAACATGCATCCGTTGTGCTTGGATTTTTTTTTTGAGATTAGACTTGATATCATCAAATCTCTTCCTACAATTCGTCTTGCTCCTGACACGATTCCCACACGCAGACACAGCCAGTGTAATTTGGTCCCACATTTCGTTCTTCACAGCTGAACTTGTCCGTCCTTGAAATACATAACAATTATGTTAAGTGAATATTTAATTTAATGACCAATACATACAAAATGTGCTAACTGTTGAAAGAGATAGATAACATGCTGGTTTATTTTGAATATGTGTGGCACATGACTATTACATTTATGTGGAGACATACAAAGCTAAGGAAGCTTGCGTGAATGTTGTATGAACCTAATAAATCACTTTATAAGAATTATTAGGTTCGGTGTAAACTATGAAGGATTATGTGTGTAACAATATACTATAATTGATAGATATGGCATATTATTAGTTCTCTATTAACACATGTGACATCAGATAGGAGAAAAAGTTTGGGAACAATCAATGCAAAGATTGACTTACCTAATAAATGGCCATACAGATGGTCATAGCGCTCCAAAATCCCTATGACAAGAACTCTATTTTCCTCTTCATTGAAACGAGGATTACGTGGCCGCTCCACACGTTTCTTCCAACCACGTCCAGCCACAGAGCTTGGCTGCTGTTGACTGGACTCTCCTTCTTCCAATGGAAGAGACTCCAAAAGTGCTCCACCACCAGGCACCCCACCACCACCACCAACAGACACCCCACCACCACCAACAGACACCCCACCACCACTAATAGACACCCCACCACCAGACACCCCACCACCACCAGCACTCGCACTCACAGCAACAGCAATCGCACTCACAGCAACAGCACTCACACTCACAGCAACACCCCTCCCCTGACTCCCACATTCACTCAGATGCGTACTCACACGACTACCAGTACCACTCACACCAGCATCACTCCTCCCACGCTTCTCGGCCATACCTATAGCACTCACAAAGAACAGGAAACAAATGTAAACACAATTGCACTCAACACTTACAAACTGACAACAACAAAATGATGTTAACAAAACAACAAAGGACAAACCAATCACAATACACAGCAACTCTCTCTCAATATCACATATTCAAATCGCCTAGCTCTGTGTGTGTCTCTCTCTCTCCCAACAACACAGAGAATGAATAGAAATACACGCTACCTTTATATGGACCGCTCAATCAAAAACATGCTTGCATCGGCAGATTCAGAAAGAAGTTCAATTGGTGAACATAACACGCCCTCGCCATGCTCGTCGATACACCTGTGTGTGATCCGCAAATCATCGCTATAGTGGGAACAAATGTTTTCGGCTTGATTGGCCAGGGATTTGGCCTTTATTGCATACGGCGAGGGAAAATCGGCAAAATCATGCCGATCGGGAACACTTGGCGAACGCATTTTTTCGGAGCTTAGTGCATGAGGCCCTATATTCCTTTCTTTTTTTGGGGGGGGGGAGGGGCATTTTCATACTGATTATCTTTTCACCTATAATGTTTCTCTTTTTAAATGTATCTGGTACGTACTGTATGCCCATGGTATTTACTTCGAATTTTATTTTAAGGATTTCCCATTAAATTAAGTAATAAAATAATTGTTACACCAATAATGCAGCATTGTATATCATGGTTAATTGCAAAATATAAATATATATACACTATTACAACATATCCTTAATTGGAACCAAATAATATTTAAAAGCATAATTAAATACCTTTAATTATACCTTTAATTACATTTAATGTAACTAAAAATAAGTGACCATAGAGACTTAATCAGTTGTTTTCATGTACTGTTTGTTTTCATGTACTGTCCCGGCCAGCTTTATTCTAAAGCTTGCCGGGTGTATCGCGGGCTGACATCGGGGCTTTTCTCCATTTAAAACAGAGTTTCCCGCGCGGTGGCCGCTTCAATAGATAAGCGCTAATGGCGCTTATTATTGAAAGCGCCCGAGGCGCAGGAAAACCAGCCGAAATCGGCCGAAGATTGCCGCGTGCCGTCCGCAGCTATGTTTAAGCTGTGTTGGCAGCCGCATTAGCTTTAAGCTGGCCGGCAGTGTAGTGCACTTAACGCTGGACATTTTTTTCTAATGAAGTGAATGTGAAAATATATTTTGTTCAATTATAGAAAGACTGACTCATTTCTTAAAAACTTTTCTCCGAATTGGAGATCGGCAAACGTGTCAAAATTCTGTCCGCAAATTCTTCTCTGTGTTTTTGTCAAAATTCATTTTGTGGATGAATATTCAAATGCAAAGATTGTGTACATACATTTATGCGAATGTATGTAAATCTGCCAGTGGCCACCAATCGCACATTCTATCTCAAATTTCATTCAACCAGACATAGGGGTGAATGCACTTAGCTCCGATAGAAAATATCGCCATGTCTTTTAAATCTTCATTTTTGACAGCGTTGCTATCACGGTATGCAGAAAGGCCCGAATACCAGTGTAGCCCTGGTAAGAAATTGGGCTATATATCTTTCCTCCTACTGGTGTAAGTCCTGCTAAGGGCAGGCTGCCAGTAGTTATCATGGGTTTTCCCTGCTTCAAGCCCTGCCCTGATTGGTGGAGGTAGGCCCCCTGACTCTGTGTCTAAGGCAAGAGACATAGGGGAGGGACCTGCCAAAGTCATAAAGGGAAGTGCACAGCCAATTTAGTTTGTTCAGTCCAAGTTCTAGTTCTGAGGAATGAGTTGGAGAGCTATGTATTACATTTGGAGGAGGAGCTCAGGCAGGCCCGGAGTAGAGCTTATAGAGCTGTGGTGGACCAGTGCCCCTCACCCTGCTTAGGGGGTGAGGGAAGAGTTGGCCCCACCCTGAGTGCCTGTGACTTGGGGTGGTGGCAGGGAAACAACTGAGAGCCCCCAGACCATCCTGAAGAGGTACAGTCTGGAAAGAGAAGATCTGCTGTACCTGACTGTTGCTGCTGTGTGCTGCTGTACAATAAAGAAGCTGCTGCTGTTTTATAAGAGACTGTGTGAGACTGAAATCTCTCGCCCCAGACCGGGGTTCTCTGGAAGGATTTCACCCTACCCTGATAGAGCTTGCCAGAGATGGAGGCGCTGCACCAATAGAACCAGATGAAGACATTCACACCAGAAGAAACCTGTCCTTGTTGTCCCCCATACCATCGCGGGAGACTCAGGCCCTCCTGTTCCTCACAGGAATGCACCACCAAGACACATGTGGCCAGACCTCAGTACACCCTAGGGGTCCGATCTGCGACTGGGGGGGGGGTAGATGGGTTACACCAGTGATAGTAACATTTGCAAAAATGGAGAGTAGCTAGCGGCATGATTATCATCTGTTTGAAAACAAGGAAAAGGCGTGGCATGTAAATAAAAGTTTTTGCCATTGTGCGATAATCTTGCGTGACAAGCAATTTCTAGAGCGGCCTATTTAAATGGTTGCTTTATTGTAATCTGTCTCTGTGTTGTTGGGAGTGAGTGAGAGACAGATAGAGCTAGGCATTTGGAGGATTTGGGATTGCTAGAATTGTTAAATTTTGATAGTAATCACGATAGGGATACCCCGCTGCAGCTAAATAATAAGTAGATAAGGGGGAGAGCGAGGGAGAGATGCTGTTGGGTAGGTTACTGAGATAATGAAGGCAAAGAAAAGGAACCCAACTGATAGCACTCATATTCCCTAAACTGATTGATTGATTAATTAATTAGTTAACATTAATATTTAATGATCACAATTACTAAAATAATGGTGGCTAAAATAAACAGATCATAGACACACACTAATGATCCTATGTCGAGTGCTGGATTACTCTGGATCACAAAGTTAAAACAGATAGCTGAGCTTGATTAAATCAATTATCTGAAAAGGGGTCTGGTATGCAAATAACCCTTACTGAAAGGCTTGACTAGGTGTGAGGGAGGAGGTAATGGTACTTGAAGAGAGCTCTAGTGTTGTATGACTCTAGAAACGTTTAATTAGTTAATTGAGTCAATGTGACAATTAAATAGTAGAATGCTTAACTAAAAATATTGTCTATTGTCAAGCTATTGTCTTACACAAAGACGTTGGTAACTTCTCACTAATTGGTGCACTTGTATACGTAAAAAACAAACAGAGGGCTAATAAAGCTCGACTGAAAGTACATTTGCAGTGTAATAAACTGCAGGAAAAAGGTGCTGTAACAAAGCTCTAGTGAGGTGTGGCTCTGACAACACAGAGATGGTAAGTTACTGGTATAACAGGCAGTTGTTAACCAATAATCTCTATAATAGAGTGGAGCTGGCTACTAACAAACACAGTGTTACACAATGTTCGTGTTAGACTGCGAATTTATTTTGATGGGCTTCTTTCTGTGCCTGGTAGGAACCAGATGGTGTTCCACGAAAATTTGATCTATGAAGTTTCCTCCGGCACCTGAATCGATGAAAGCAAGCGCAGATACTTGAAAGTCCTCCCCAAAGAGTGTAATGGGGACAAGAATGTGAGACGGGTTGTCAGTAGAAATAGGGGAGAGAAAAAGCGTAGAGAAAAAGCGTTCCCAATGAGACTCCCCCGGGACTCATGGGAACTTTGCGTTTCCTGACATTTGGGGACAAAAATAGGCAAAATGTCCAGAAACCCCACAGTAAAGACATAGGCCAGCGTTTCTGCGTCGTAATTTCTCTGATTTGGAAAGACTAGTAACCCCTAATTGCATAGGTTCGGACGCATCCGGGGTTAAACCTCAGTGAAGCTCACCTGACCAGGACTGATCTGGACTGGGATGGTACGAACGTCTCTCCAGGAGGTGACGATCCACCTTGATACAGACAGCAATGAGCTCCTCCAAATCGGTGGGAAGATTGTAGGCTGCCAACTCATCCTTCAAGGTTTCCGATAAACCTTGTCAAAAGGCTGCGGCCATGGCTACGTCATTCCAGTCGGTCTCGGCAGCTATAGTTCTAAACTCAAGAGCATATTTGGCGACTAAACAACTGCGTTGGGAAACATGAAAAAGTGCAGAGGAAGCATATACCTTACGACCAGTTGTATCGAACACTTTCCGGAATTCCCGGGCAAAGGCTCCGATATCCTGTATGAGGTCGATCTTTGCTCCCAGATGGGAGATGGCCAGGCAAGAGCGTCATCTACAAGGAGAGAAAAAATGTACGCCACCTTGGCGCTGGGTGCAGTAAAGCGTTATGGGTTCATTTCAAATTGTATAAATCATTGATTCAAAAATCCCTGACATTCATGACGGTCGCCCCCATAACGGTTTGGGGTAGGTAAGCGAGGTTCCTGAGAGAAAGGCAAAGCTGGAGTAGTGGGAATATCAGGAACAGCAGGCACAAGAGGGGAATGTGGTTCTTGTAAAGCACGACAAAGGGTGCGAAAATCCTCCTGAAGAGAGAGCATGGTTTGCTCGCTACCCACAATTTTTTCCTCTAAGGTAGTTAGGTAGCTTGCGTGTGTGCGCAGGACTCTTCCTACCTCAGCGGGGTCGAAGTTTGTGTGGCTGAGCATACTGTAACGTGTAGCTCACCACAAACGAAGAGCGACCGCTGTGCTGAGGTAGGGAATTGGTTAACGCCGACCCACAGCAACGCGGGCGCGCCTAGGATGTAGAGTAGACGTTCAAGCCAAGTCAGGATTACAGATTGGAGAATATCGGATCGTTGGAGTATTTAGCCAAGGTCAGGACTGGAGACAGGAGAATGGTCGTACAAACCAGATCAGGAGTGGAGAGAAGCGGAGTCCAAGGTACTAGCAGGGTTCAGGCAACAAGGGTTTAACAGGCAGACAAGGTCACACTTGACTATGCTCAGCAAGGAATGAGAGCATATTGAAGGTATATAAAGGTGAAGCCTCCAATAGCCAGCAAGTGCGGAACCAGGAAGTAAGCAGCGATAGGCTGCTGGTTCACACAGGTGTGCCCTATGATGCAGCCTAATTGGGGATGGGGACGGAACTGCTCGCGCGCCGTCCTGTGCGCATCATGGAGGTCCGGGGGCAGAGCCTGGAGCGCGCGTCACACCCACACCGATTCTGAGTGACCTTAGGGCAAGAGGGGGCGGGATCAATCGCGCCTCGACCCACACGTGTCACGGAAGTTAGGGGGCGCAGCCGAGAGCGCGCGTCACTCCCTCGCCGGTCCTGTCCATCACCAGAGAGATGGCGGGGCTTGAACCGCGTGTCAGCAGTGAGGCTGGCCGAATGAACCCGACATGCGTCAGAGCGAGAGGTGTGGTCCGAATCCGCGGACGGGGGACCAGACCGGGAAAGGTTCGCACACGCGCTCCTGGGTATCCGTCACAGAAGGCTTGTTGGGGTGAGGAGATGGTGCAAATCCTCACAATAATATAGAGGAGCACAGAAGAGAAAAGTAGGATTTCATAGCATTCAACAGTACATATTTTCCCAAATTTTACAGATGACACATTCCTGTAGTCAATGTACGCAGTAAGAGGTCAGTTCCTAGAAGAAAGTCTCACCCTAAACCTTAAGTAGAAGTGAAAGAAACTCCAAACATCCCTTTTAAGAAATGTATTAGGAAACTGCAACATTATATTCAAAGCCAACATGCAGCTAATAGCTCTTTCTATATTTTGTACATCCTAAATCGCTGTAATATTGAAAACATGACTGAAACAGTTTTAAATGATGTGATTTAACATACTACAGCTGCAAAAAAAATGCATTGATAGAATATAGTAATCAATTTAGCAAGGTTCTTTTAGCCCTTGTGTGCACCCCTAAAATTACATTCATCCTATTGTCATGGGAGACCAGGTATTTACAAGTTTTTACCAGGATCATTCACTGGCCAAAACAAGATATTAAAATAAATTGTCATTTAATCCATAGAAACAGACGTACACTCCATGGATTATAAAATACAGAAGAAAGCACACTTACTGGGGGTCTGGGCTACAAAACTAGACTTTCCTATGTAAAATAGAACAGAAAACAAAGTTAGGTTTACCAGGACTTGTCCTGAAATGTCCTGGAACTCAAACCGGCATGAAGTTCCACATGCCACCACTCTCTTTCATCCTGAGATGTTTTCGGCTTGCAATCCCAGCTGCAGCTGCTACGTTCTATTCTCAGAACTTGGCCCAGAAAAGTGGGAAATTTCTGAAGCCGGCTCACTGCTAAATCTCGAAGAGCATCTTTTGGTCATTTCAAATGTACAGCTGCTGTTCTTGCGCTTACAATCTCTCATCTGGATTGGCTGGGGGTTTCTTATAGTATTTCAGAGTTCATTCATAAAATACTACTGCCAATCCGAGCGTAGGAAGAATCCTACCAGCCTATCAGAGCGCTGCCAGTCTATCTAAACCGGGCAAGCATGGATTTGGATTCTGACAAGGGCATGTGCCAACCTGACATCTCTGCCAATTGTCAGGCAGAATCCACCCACTGAGTTAGGCTCCTCACAGTCTGCCCTGGGGCAAATGTTTGTCCAATGACTTCCATTCATCCCAGGATGTGAGTACTTGAGCCAAACTCCGGTTCCAAAATGGCTTTCACACCTTGGCAACCTCCGAGGCTTTCATGTCCGGAAACCGAACAGACTTGATGGAACCAGGCTTGGTAGCCACATGGTCTCTTGGAACCGTGAACCTGGAAGTCCCAGCTCATATACTGTCCCGGCCAAGCTTATTCTAAAGCTTGCCGGGTGCATAGCGGGCTAACCGCAGGACTGCTCTCCGTTTAAAACAGAGTTTCCCACGCGGTGGCCGCTTCAATAGATAAGCGCTAATGGCACTTACTATTGAAAGCGCCCGAGGCGCGGGAAAACCGGACGAAAATGGCCGAAGATAGCCTCGCGCCGCCCGCAGCTGTTTTTAAACTGCGGCGGCAGCCGCATTAGTTTGAAATCGGCTGCCACTGTACTGTGCATAAGCATTATACACTTTAAACATACCTGTTTAATAAAATGTTTACACCATTATACCTGCAAAATCTTTTGGTTATGAGGGATAGAATGAGAATCTATACTTTTATTCCCACTAGCCATATCCCTCACACACTGCAAACCTGACTTAGACTTTTAAAACTCTCACAGCCTTATGTACAAATGGAGCACCCCCAGAACTCCTACTAGGTTCTGGGTGATCAGGGCATTAACTGGGCATCACCCCATATACTAGGGGGCCCTTTACTGTTCTGGGGATAGCTTGCACCCCTATGCCTCATTTACCTTTCTGGTCTGTGCTAAAGCAGGGAATCCTAGCGGTGAGTCGCGCAAGCGTTTCCAGGGCAGGATTTTGACCGGAATGCTGCGCCTATATGTATCCGAGTTTCTGACCTGATTCCCGGGTAAATTTTTGGGGTATCCAGCAACTCTGGACCCCGACTACCTAGGTACAATCCGAAAAGACTTTCTCCAAAAAACCCATCTTTAAACTCATAGCCTAGCAATCTTGGCTTGGTGGCACACCTGGAAAGGTAAAACACAGAAAATTCTTTATTGTTACATAATGTTATAAAATGCATTGACAAATACTGAGCTCAAGAGCTGATACTCCGATTAGGGGTAACCAAGTGGGCTTAACCTTTATTGTGAGCCTGGTTACCCCTTCACCATCACACCTATTATAACTATAGTTGATGCTTTGCAATAAAACAATTACGAGATATCTATATCAATCTCAAGGGCAAAAACGTGTACTTGAAACCTGCCAATGGAAAATTAATCCATTATTTATTCATACTAAATGGTAATTTTTAGAACATTTCCTTTCATCATAGTAATTTATTACTGTAAAACAATATAAAATATTTGTCTCGTGCCCATTGCTGCATGTTGCAAATATTTTGGCAGACAGTCCAGGAAGTGGGAATAGTCCTTTACAGTAATTTGTTGGATAGACAGTTTTTAACCTAAATAAAAACAATATAAACTATTAAAATCATGAATATATTAAGGTATGGTTTTAATCTTTGTGCTCATGATAATGTATTTAAACCATGTTGTTACATTGAAAGGTGATCTAAATATGACTAATAAATTGAAATAATTATAAACTTGTGATCAATGCAGCATCAAAAATTACAAAGTTGACCTTGGATTGGATCTAAAATGTTGTTTAGATTTAGTCATGTTTGTATAGCTTCTTAAAATTGTCTAGTCCACTTGTCACTGCAGAGTTCAGGCAAATGGGTGCCCACAGCCCCAGATTCAATTTGTAAAGCATCAAGAAAATTGTTCTTTTCAGTGTAATAATAATAACAAAAAATGTACTTCACTTGAAAATTTTAAGATTTTGTCTCTTTTTTAATGCAGCTCTCATTCACATTCAAGTTGCTGTTTTCCTAAGAAAATTAGCTTCTTGTAGGATGGTTTACCTTTTAATGGATATACATATAGTGGGCTATGCACTAAACTCCGATAAGTGGCTTTAAGAGCGCAAAGTGCTTTTAGAACGTGATATTGTGCTCAGATCGATTCACAGAGCAGTGATAACAGGTAGTTTGCGCTATTAAACAGGCTTTTTTCAAGAATTTTTTCTAAGTCCCACAAAGCTCGTACGATCAGCTAAATGCGCTGATTTCTGCCAGTCTGCGCGATTTTCAAAGCTACGATAAGTGATCGTGCTTTAAAAATGCGCTTGAAAAGCACGCCAGACAAAGGCAGGCGCTACAGAAGCAGGACTTAGAAAAAAATCCTTGTTTATCTTTTTGCAGGCACACCATCCATACAACAGGCCAGCGGGTGTCCCTGGCTGACCCCACAGGTGTCACCGGGTGATCCCCACGGGCATCCCGGGGTCCACGTGGGTGTTCGGGGGCGTCCGGGGGTCCCCGCGGGTCTGCAATAACAAGGGTGTGCCCCCAAAAATAAACAATATTTGTAAATAAACCTGTCATATACATTTAAATATATAAATGCCCCTAAACCCCCCCCCAAGCACATACAGTACAGTAATGTGCAAAATAACTATTATCCAGATATGGATAATAGATTATTTGCCCATTATTAAACACATAAAACAGCATCAATAACGTAAATAAATAGAGTTCTACTTACCCCCTAGCAATGTGATGGGCGTCCGGTCATCAAACGGCCTCCGTTGACAAAAAAATACATAGCAAATACTTTCAAATGCCAGTTAACCCCTTAATCATCTTAGCGGTTAATAACCGCAAAAGTAATTAAGGGGTTAACCCACCTTGCCCCGATACCAACCCTTCACCCATTCATTTGTACAGTGGGTATTATATATATATATATAAAACAGAAAAACAAGAAAAAAAAGCACCCGATCCTCGTGTCATACCAAAGTAAAAAGGTTTAATACATAGAACTTAGACAAATTCAAACTCACAATCTAGCCAAAGCATAAAAGTGTGGTATGAGCTGATCTCATGCGCCAATGTGGGCGGAGAAAACCGCCGCCTGCCCGCTCTGTTGAGTGGTGTCATTTCCTGGAACTCACTGCTGGTGTCACTGTATTAGATTCATCCAGCAACCCGAGTTTGCAGAGTGTTGGTTCATCGTGTAGCACGTTCTTAGTGCCAAAGAAACTACACCACTCAATAGAGCGGACAGACAGAGGTTTTCTCCTCCCACGTTGGCGCACGTTTAGGTATATTTAATTTAGCTTGGACTGGGGTGATATCAGTGATTTACCCCATAGGCGCTGTCCACACATTCTTCCTTCTTTGAGATAGAGATAGAGATACTGTATATATATATATCAGAGGCAGCACTCCAGGAGATAGTCAAAAAGAATTGTATTTAATGTGACATATAAACCAACGTTTCGGTCCTCCACACGGGACCTTTCTCAAGGTGATGAACCAACAGAGTGAGACATAACACATATATATACCCCTAAGTGACCAATACAAACAGGTGCAACACATGTTTTAATATAACAATCACTTACATGCTGTATGCAGGGGCTGCCCTTTGAAACCAGGCTGTCAGTTGACAGCTAGAACACTGTAGCTCTCCTGCCACGTAGGCAGTGATTACTGCGCATGTGTGTGTGCAGTGTTGAGTCAGAGTGCACAAACCCCTGTGATGAAAAATGATACTGCGCATGTGTAAGCCTAGCGCTATGGCAGGGAGAGACTTTCTCCTCCAAAACGAATGATTGACCCTCGCGCATGCGCGAACCGCCATTAAATAAATAAATAAATGAAACGGCGCTGCTTACAAACAGTGACTAATGCGCTGTGGCTGACCCAGGTGAATGAAGGCAGTTATGGGAGCCCATAATTAAGTTGAAACGATCTATGTATGTGTATATAAACACCAATATACAAATAAATGGTTAAGGATTACACAAGCATGCAGAAATAAAAACATGAAATCTCAATCTCAAAATCAGCACATTGCATCGGAAAATTAAACAAGCACATTGCAAAATAAATTATATCTCATCTCCCGACAAAACAGCACCTAGACAAATAAATATATACAAAATGGCAATCAAACAATTGCATTTTAGTGTGTACATGATGCAATTAATCTGTGCATTAAGTAACACTATGCCAAATCAATGTTCAAAATAAAATAAACAATTACCAACAAGATACAATGCCATCCAAACAATCAAATAAAAACTAAGCAAGTAAACATAACATTTTTTACCATCAATCAATTTATCTAATCAAAAATCAATTACAATCCAATCCAAATCAATTACACAATTCACTATTCAATTCCTAAAACCAAACCATTGTGAAAAAATGTCAACTTCAATGTAACCACCATCAGACAAAATCTAACTACCAAAAATAAGCCAATATTAAAAATCAAGCCACTGAAATAAACTATTGCAAAGACCATGAAAAATTAAATTTAACTAAATAAAAATTACATTACACACACCAATTTCTAAAGAAATGCACCCAGTCAGTCAGTCACACATGCCAGGGTCTATCACTCTCCTTGGGGTACTCCCCAATGGACGTCCCTTAAAGGATGATGTGAAGACTGACACACGGATAATCACTCCACCTATGCCTGACCGTGGGGCGCATGCGCTGTGGCAATAGGTTCTTATTGGTAGGAGTCAAGTGAGATCGCGAAATAGCGCGAGATTTGGTATGTATTGGTATTCATTTGTACTGCTATACCCCCGCGCATGCGCGTGCAGGCAGGACAGGGGTTTATACAGCCAATGCCAGTGTCCATCCCTCTTCTTAGGGTACTCCATTATGGGCGTTGCCCAACAGTTGATGTGAGGACTGACATATGGCTAGTCACTCCCCTACACCTAGCCATGGGGCGCATGCGCTGTGGAGGAAATTTTCCATTGGCCGGTGTTGAGCTGTGACGTCATAGGTATCGCGAGATTTGGCAGCCATTGGTATTTAACTGTTCTGTATATCGTGTGAAAGCACTTTTTGATAAAGTGCTAGGCACGAAACGCGTAGAAGGGCTGCATCCCTTGTTTTTATGACTATCTAATAAAGATAGATTTTTGCCAGACCTGCTTCTTCTTTGGATCGTGGTGCGCTGCACTTTCTCTATTTCGCTGGACTTCATCTCTCATCAGCAGCACACGGTGGAGGGGAGACTCTGGTTGCTGAGTAAATACTGTGAGTACCTAGGGCCAACCCAATGAGGTAGGGGAGGCTGTTCCTGGACAACATACCCCAGCCTTCAGGGTATTTTAGTGCCCCATTATCTTTAGGCTCAGTATATATACCGACTGAATGCATTAATACCCAGAGAGTGCTCCCCTCCTTCCTATATATATAGTACACTTTGAGCACCTTGCCTTACCAAAACTTCATACTGAATACCCCCAGGCCTTTTGTCACATAGGATGTAGCATTGGGTATCTTTGTCTTTGTTGAAAATATTAAAATAAACAGATGTAATGTTTTTTTCCATATTAACAGCAACAAGAAAAAAGTAAAGTTAAAGTTGTGCGCTAAATTTGTTTGTGGTAGGTGCGCTATGGGTTGGGGTTGGGGGGAGGGGGGGGTTGCTTCTCCATTCATTTGTCCTGGGCCCCATGATTACTGTTAACGGCCCTGGTCACATTAGCTGCATTTGATTTTTTTTAACAAACAGTTTGCATTTTTTTTTTTAACATGTACAATTTTTTTTTAAATGTCCTGCTAATGTGCATAGGACAGACTGATTGTATACTAATGTATAGGTCGGCTGTAATTTCTCAAGTTTCATTCTGTAAATTAACCAAGACTCATTAACATGCAATTACTGTTCAATTATGTATGATACGGTTAGTAGCATCAATTAAGGTAGATAAAGTAATAGTCTAATTGAATGCCTGAGGAGTCTAATGGGTTTACTTTCTCTTGTAATGGATTGTTCTTCATATCCCATAAGCCTAATTTCTGATCGATATGTTCTGCTATCTAAAATATCCCAATTGGAATACCTCATTTAGGCCACAAATTAGTTATTCTAATACTGTCAAAAACAATACAAGTACCCAAATTAAAAGAATATGACTTCCATGATATCTGTTTTATTCGTATTTTTAATAATAGAATAAATATATTCTAAATAATCTAATATCTTAATTTATGAAATAAATGTAACTTTATTTACTGTATAATTGATGTTACTTAACATGGAACTAACATTGTTGAAATTACAATTTGATGTGATATTGCACAAATTGTGTCAACATTCTGTAAATAACACATTTTCACTGGTAGTTAGGAACTTATTAAAAATAAATCCTTCCTCACCTCTTCCCTCCCACATAAAACATCAGCTGCTAAGAGGGCGCATCAGACGCTGTCTGTAGACAGATAGGCTGCAATGTGCTTACCTGCGGTACGCTTGTCAGAGAGTCAAGGCATACTAGGGTGCCAATGACACCCCGGTTGAGAAACACTGCTATAAACAATGACACTGATTTTTAAGCGATAGAGACTGGTTCAAATACTGGTGTGAGATCATTTTAAACTTGGGAAAGCCACTTTATCTCCGAGTGCCTCAGTTACCAAAATAAGATATGAAAATACATGAAAAGAAGTGCATGCCATCGTGAAGTAAATCTTAACTATATATAAAATATTGAAAAGTAATCAAAGATGCCTAATGACTTCACCAGTGTTTACAGCTGGCCGCTTTGTAGCAATAGCACAAGTGATACTAGCGATACAATTACGCTATACTATGTACTTAGATAAATATACTTCAACTAGCAAAGGCAGACAAGGTCCTATGCAGCTGAACATTTAGATTGTAACAAGTTATTCATTACCTAAGTCATTTGTATCTGTTAAAGCGTGCACCCACTACTAATTAGAACCACAGCATAGCAGGGTCTGTCTGCTCCTGTACCCACTACAGCAGGAGATCTGTCACGTATTTTATTCTGCCTATGTTTTTGGCAACAAGGTGTTCGTAGCTTAGGGCTACGCCAACACTGCAGGAGTTGTTTGTAACTCCGAGCTTTGAAAGATTATTATAGTTGGTCCAGTGGTGTACAGTAGCTAGACATGGGTGGACTCCCGGGCAAAAAAATTCAGGGCCCCATTAATAGTAATACTAACTGTAATTTTTTTTCTCCCTACCCATCCTCTCTCTCATCATCAGTTCCCCCTCTCTGCCCCTCAGCTCAGCTCTCTCTCCCCCAGTTCAATTCTCTCTCCCCTCCAGCTCAGCTTTCACCCCCCACCCCCTGCTCAGCTCACTCTCTCTGTTTCAGCTCTCTCTCTCTCTCTGCTTCAACTCTCTCTCAGCTTCAACTCTCTCTCAGCTTCAGCTCTATCTCTGCTCAGCTCTCTATCTCTGCTTCAGCTCTCTCTCTCTCCGTCTCTCTGCTTCAACTAACTCTCTCTGCTTCACCTAGATCTCTCTCTATGCTTCAGCTAGCTCTCTCTGCTTCAGATCTCTCTCACTCTCTCTCTCTCCCCCTTTCTCTCCCCTCCCCTCAGCTCTTTCTATCCCCCCTCAGCTCTTTCTCTCCCCTCCCCTCAGCTCTTTCTATCCCCCCTCAGCTCTTTCTCTCCCCCCCTCAGCTCTTTCTCTCCCCCCCAGCTCTTTCTCTCCCCCCCAGCTCTTTCTCTCCCACCCCCCTCAGCTCTTTCTCTCCCCCCTCAGCTCTTTCTCTCCCCCCCTCAGCTCTTTCTCTCCCCCACCTCAGCTCTTTCTCTCCCCCCCCCTCAGCTCTTTCTCTCCCCCCCCCCTCAGCTCTTTCTCTCCCCCCCTAGCTCTTTATCTCCCCCACCCCTCAGCTCTTTCTCTCCCCCCCCCCTCAGCTCTTTCTCTTCCCCCTCAGCTCTTTCTCTCCCCCCCCCTCAGCTTTTTCTCTCCCCCCCTCAGCTCTTTCTCTCCCATGCTTATCTTCGGCGGGAGATGATCAGAGGAGGAGCCTGCAGAGGAGCTGTGGCAGCAGATAAGAGGAGATGTGGCAGCAGTAAGAAAGGCTTCCAGGTCAGACTGCTAGAGGGCATTCCTCCCTTGCCATCCTCCTCTGCCTCAAGTGATGATTAGAATACTGGCATATGCTTTAACACAGGGGGCCCGCGCCACATACCATCTCCTCCTGCTTTTCTCTACAGGAGGGGAGGGGGGGGGAGTGGACCTCCCAGAGCACGGACTGCCCAGGTTATAGCTATGCCACTGACTTGGTAACATTTTAAGCTTCTAAGCTGCAACCACTGCCACAGGCGGTGAAACCAGTACACAGAATTACCTTTCAATAGCAAAACTACGACTGTGGTGACATCCGTATCATTACTAAAGTATAATCTCCAACACTAGCAGCCTTGATATAGATTTAAAGTGGTATTTGCTATTTATTATTTTAATTATTAAAAGGTGGGATATTAGGCCCTATTTATCTATTAGTCCAGTAACACACACCACAATAGTCAACGGCTCTCAGTCTGCTCACATCTATCTGTTGGACTTTGCCATCAAATAGTAGGACTACTTGTGGTCTGTATTTGGCCAGTGCATATTATACCAATCCCATATCTAATCGGGATACAAGGAGGTGGTGGCCAAATTCTCTAGAACCCGATCCGAATACTCATTCAGTGCAGGTCAGATGACCAATAAAACTATTGTATATTATATAGGTTGTTAAAATGTAACACCTAATCTCGCTGTCCACTAGTTATTATCTAAGATTATATAAGTCCTCAGCAACTGATGTATATGCCCCTACAACTACATTGGGGGCATTCATCACTAAGTTTATTATTATCAAGAAGGTGTCTGGCAATACTGGAACCTATCTTTCCTTGTGTATTGCGTTGGTTTGTGTCATCACAACACGGTACCCACTGTGTATTTGTTCGTGTTCTCCCCTTATTTTATTAGAATACCAAGAAAGGTTAATTTTTCATTTAACATCCTGAATTGTGTGCTAGTCATAGTGGTGCTTCCTTTCCTCAGCAAGGTTTTGCAAAGAAACAACCAAACAAAAAGCCGGGGCATGATCTTCAAAGATCCCAGTTCTTGGGGGGAAAAACTGATGTAAAAATACTGCATTTCAATAATTAAATGAAAATAATGATTTCATTAGGAATATGACATTGTTTCCCTAGATAACATATTGTAACATATCCTGTTTAACAGAATATCAATTTCTCCATAGGATTAAATGGCAGTTTTCTTGCACAATATCACCACATATGCCACCATATTACCACCATAATGCATCAGAGGACATACTGTAATGAAGCCTGGTACATATGTGTATATGAATAGATACAGTAGTAGAATGGTAAGAAACACAATAGGAGGAATTTATCAAAGTATCCAGGGTATAAAAGAGCTGCAAAGCAGAAGAAAAAAGTTGCAGTAGATTTAAAAAAAAAATTCCATTTAGTTCAATGGTTTTTTTTTCTTTAAGACTATAAATCTGATGTAATTTTGTGCCTCCTTTTTTTCTTCACTTATGAAGCTTGGATAGTAGTGCATTCCTGCAAAGCTGGGCAAAAAAACCCACATCTGAACATGCTAATTGTAATTATATATCTACAAAACAAGGAAGTGCAAGGTCAATTTAATCAAATATATTAAAAAGGTTTAAAATTAGATATACTCACAAACATACTGTACAATCACTTTCTCAAGGTGGTATAAATATATATATATATATACATATATGTATACAGTATATATATATATATATATATATATATATATATATATATATATATATATATATATATATATAGTATATATATATTATATGATATAGATATAGATATAGATAACAGTTACTCCAGTTGCGATAGTGCAAAATAAATTAATTCTTCAGTATTAGGTGACACCTTTTTTATTTGGACTAACAATTTATGTGATAGGACAAGCTTGCAAGAGCTGTACTCTCTTATTCAGGTCAGCAATATTGGTTTTCAAGGGAGTCAATGCTAAAACAGAGATTTAGAAGGTAGAAAAGGAAGAAAAAAACAACAACAAAAAACAGATTTAGATAAGGGTGGATGGGAAAGGGATGTTTGTAGTCATTTGAAGGGGAATAAAACGGTGACAAGTAACAGCAAGGAGGGGGAAGGGGATGCTGTGGGGGAGGGGGGGCTAGGGAGAAGGTATGGATAAGCTAATTTGCAGAGAAGCAGGCAGGGTAATTACAAACAATTGTTATAGTGTGTGAGAAACCCTATATCTGCATTAATTACTCTTGTTTTGGTGTCAAAGAGTCTTATCATTCTGAGTTCAAATGTTTTCCGTTCTTAGGTGCATTTAAACATTCCATTGAGGATTTTGATTTTAAATCATTTATGGCATGATCTGGTTGTGAGAAATTATGTTCCACTGGTGAGAAGTACTGTGGTGGCCGATCTGAGTCTAAGTCGGCTAGATCCGCGGCTCTCAGATTATCCCAGTTAGGTGCGTTTTTTTGTCGTTTTCGCCCGGAGTGAACTGCGTTATTTTCGCGCTCGTGATATTAGCATTTTATTCTCGCTGTCTGCAATACTGCAATGCCGTGTAAAAACTCAGGGGGGCGTTTGTGAGCTGTTGTCTTGGAAGTCTAATACCTTCGCGGTTCAACCTACGTCAGTACACAGTCTGTGTGTGCGCGCGCAGTAATTGTAAATTTGCATATTTAAAGTATACATGCATTTGAAGTGCTGTGCTGCTGTACAGTATGTCTCATTTGAAAATTGTTGAAACGCATAGGCGTGTACAGTACTGTAACAGTGTCACATTTCTGCATATACAGCGCTGTCCCCTCGCTCAGGATAATTAACTGCACTGCAGGGTATTTCAACTTCTTATCTTCTATGCAATGCAGTACATCTCTCTCACACCATTCCTTTGAACGTGTGTCTGGTTTCAATCACATTCCTGCTTGACAGCAGGAATTTACTGCGCATGCGCCTGTAACTTCGCCCACCACTGCTTGCTTGCCTGAGTGAGTGACCCAAATTTTTTTTTTATTGTAATTTTTTTCTTTTTATTTTCTCCACAAGCCTGCAAAAAACATCTTACTGTATTACGATATTCAATCTGTGCTGTAGCTTTTGACTGCGACCCTGTGCATTTGACTGCACATGGTTGATTTGTGTGCTTTTTACGTACTGTATTTGGGGGTGTATTATTATGATGAACTGCCTTTTGAAATTAAAGTATGTCTTTAGCTTTGAACTTCATGCAGCTGTACCTGTAGCACCCTCCCCCACGAACGCTAGCTCAAGGATTTGAAATTCCACGGAGTCGTTAATTTTCTGAATCTTGCCATTGTGTTCTTAATCCATCCATAGCCGAGCTACAAAGCCTCACTGCGCCTGCGTGTAATCCTTTTTGAGATGGGAGCTGCTTACTGCACATGAGTCACCCAACCCCCCCCCTCTCCACAGAGTTGTTAATTTACTGAATCTTGCCATTGTGTTGTTAATCCATCCATAGCTGAGCTACAAAGCCTCAGTGCACCTGCGTGTAATCCTTTTTGAGATGGGAGCTGCTTACTGCACATGAGTCACCCAACCCCCCCCTCTCCACAGAGTTGTTAATTTACTGAATCTTGCCATTGTGTTCTGAATCCGTCCATAGCCGAGCTACAAAGCCTCACTGCGCCTGCATGTAATTCTCTTTGAGATGGGAATTTTGAGGCTTTGTTTACGGCAACGCTTTTGAAAATCAATTCTCGAATTTGATTTGCACAGAGCATCACCTCTCTATGCGCCTGTGTGTAATCCTCTTTCGGATGGGAGCTATTTATTCCTGCTCATGCGCCTTTAACTTCACCTACCACTGCATGCTTGAGTGCCCCCCTAAAAAAATTTAATTATGATTTTTTAACTGTTATTTTATCCACAAGCCTGCAAAAACAATCTTGATATTACGGTATTAAATCTGTGCGTTTTCCTGCACATGGTTGATTTGTTTGCTTTTTATGTACTGTATTTGGGGGGTGTAGGGATCAAATTACAGTATTATGATGAACTGCCTTTTGAAATTACTGTACTCTACAATACAGTATGTTATTTCTTTGAACTGCTGCACGACTAATCCTTTATCCCTCCCCCACGCACACACAAACTCTTATCGACAGACACCTCCACAGAGTCATTAATTTTCTGAAGTTAGTTAGTCATTGTGTTTTTAATCTGTCCCTAGCCGAGCGTCAATCGCCTCACTGCGCCTGCGTGTACTCTAATCGTTTTAGAGATGGGAGCTTGCTGCTTACTGCGCATGAGTCACTCAACCCCCTCTCTCCACAGTCATTAATTTTCTGAATATTGCCATTGTGTTCTTAATCCGTCCATAGCCAAGCTACAAAGCCTCAGTGCACCTGCGTGTAATCACCCCCCCCCCCCCCCAACCCTTTGAGGCTTTGTTTACGGTAACGCTTTGGAAAATCCCTTCTCGATTTTGAAATGTAAATCCGATTTGCACAGCATTGTGAGAATTGAGAGTTAAAAAAAAACATTAACTGATTCATGTTGTTTTGTCATTCATTCTTATTCATTGGTGTACTGTAGGGGTGGGGGTTTGTGGTTGTTTTCAATGATTATGATTAGCAGGAATGTGAATACATATTTATTTTATTTTATCAGGAACCAAAAAATACAAATATAAAAATAATCATGAATAATACATAATGCAGTCTTTATTAAGTTCTTTTGGCAGATTGAAATTGGATAAACATTTAGAAAACATTTGTAAAACTTGCGAAACATGAATAATGCACATTTATAAGAATATTGTTTAATAATATATACTGTAATGTATAATATATATATAGTAATATTATTTTTACCGTCTTTATCTTGTTCCTGATTCTTCATTATTGCTGTTTATATACTGTACATTTTACTGTACAAACAGATTAGACTGGACACAACACCCCACCTCCCCCAAGGCCACCCTTTTTTCCTGAAACGACAAGAAAACAAAAAAATAGTGCAGTTATGTGCGTACTGTATTATGGCATTGTGTGATGTGTAGTACTACTGTACATGGCTGGTGCTGCTTTCTCTGGAAAGAAAAAAATTGAGCAGTTGGTAGGCAGTTACTGTAGTACTGTCAAACTAGTCTATACTGGAACTACTGTATACTCTGACTACTGTAAAATACTATGTACTGTAACTTGGTCCTGCTCTCTCTGTAAAGAACAAAACTGTAACTACTGTATACTCTGACTATTGGGAACGAAAAATCTGTGCCATATTTACCATTATCATACTGTACTTAAAATACTACAGTACAGTACTACTTTCCTGATGCTTGCCCATTATGCGCGATCACAATGGGCAACATAGTGGCAATATGGTCTATATATTTATTGCAGCGTTCCACGGTGAGTACATCATTCCAAAAACTCATTATGCCTTTCAACAACTCATCCTTTTTGGAGGGTTTTGCCACTTTACGGATATGGTCCTTCAGCTGATGCCAGACCATTTCGATCGGATTGAAGTCTGGCGATCTGTCATTGGAAAAAAAGGGCAATTAGTTTAAGAGATACAGTACAGTACACAGTAAAAACAGTGGGGAAAAAAGGAGACACAGTTACCGCACTTACTCCGCTGGCGTCTTCACCCAGTTGATACCGCGCTCAAGGATATGCGCTGTTGACGCGGTGTGCTTCGGATCTTTGTCCTGGTAGAAGCGGTGACCATTCGGGAACTCGCGTGTGATGTATTGCACTATCTCAGGGACAATGTTGTCTTGGAAGAAAGCTTTATTCATGATTCCTATAGCAAGAAAAGAAAAGTGCTCAAAAAACTGCACAATAGTACAATACAGTGCATACAGTATTGTATTGTATGTCTTTATTTATATAGCGCCATTAATGTACATAGCGCTTCACAGTAGTAATACATGTGGTAATCGAATAAATAACATATAATATAAATAACAGATCATGGGAATAAGTCCTTTAGACAAACATAACATTAAGGAAGAGGAGTCCCTGCCCCGAGGAGCTTACAATCTAATTGGTAGGTTGGGAGAACGTACAGAGACAGTAGGAGGGAGTTCTGGTAAGTGCTTCTGCAGGGGGCCAAGCTTTATGTATCATGTGTTCAGAATGTTCACAGTGCTATTCGTATTCTTCTTTAAGCAAGTATGTCTTAAGGTGGGTCTTAAAGGTGGATAGAGAGGGTGCTAGTCGGGTACTGAGGGGAAGGGAATTCCAGAGGTGTGGTGCAGTCAGTGAGAAAGGTTTAAGGCGGGAGAGGGCTTTAGATAAAAACGGGGTAGAAAGAAGACATCCTTGAGCAGAACGCAAGAGTCGGGGTGGTGCATAGCGAGAAATTAGGGCTGAGATGTAAGGAGGGGCAGAAGAGTGTAAAGCTTTAAAAGTGAGGAGAAGAATGGAGTGTGAGATGTGGGATTTGATTGGAAGCCAGGAGAGGGATTTCAGGAGGGGAGATGCTGAGACAGATCTAGGAAAGAGTAGAATGATTCTGGCAGCAGCATTTAGGATAGATTGTAGGGGAGACAGGTGAGAGGCAGGAAGGCCGGACAGCAGGAGGTTACAGTAATCAAGACGGGAGAGAATGAAGGCCTAAGTCAGAGTTTTAGCAGCCGAGCAACAGAGGAAAGGGCGTATCTTTGTTATATTGCGGAGGAAAAAGCGACAAGTTTTAGAAATGTTTTGAATGTGAGGGGCGAATGTGAGAGAGGAGTCGAGTGTGACCCCTAGGCAGCGTGCTTGGCTACTGGGTGGATGATCGTAGTTCCAACAGTAATGTGGAAGGAGGTAGTAGGGCCAGGTTTGGGAGGAAGTATGAGGAGCTCTGTTTTAGCCATGTTGGGTTTAAGGCGGCGGAGGGCCATCCAGGATGATATAGCAGAGAGACATTCAGAAACTTTGGTTTGTACAGCTGGTGTAAGGTTGGGTGTTGAAAAGTATATTTGTGTGTCGTCAGCATAGAGGTGATAATTAAACCCAAAATATGTTATTAGGTCACCTAGAGAGAGTGTGTACAGAGAAAAGAGAAGAGGTCCCAGGACAGAGCCCTGGGGTACCCCCACAGAGATATCAATAGAGGAGGAGGTGTTAGCAGAAGAGACACTGAAAGTACGATGGGAGAGGTAGGATGAGATCCAAGATAGAGCTTTGTTCCGAATACCAAGAGTATGGAGAATGTGAAGGAGAAGAGGGTGGTCCATGGTGTCAAATGCTGCAGAGAGGTCGAGTAGTATGAGCAGAGTGTAATGACCTCTGTCTTTGGCAGCATGGAGGTCGTCAGTTATTTTAGTGAGGGCTGTTTCCGTGGAGTGAGCAGTGCGGAAGCCAGATTGTAGAGGGTCTAGGAGAGAATAGGTGTTGAAAAAATGGAGCAAGCGAGAGAATAAAAGACGTTCAAGGAGTTTAGAGGCAAAAGGCAGGAGGAAGACAGGTCGATAGTTAGAAAGACAGGTAGGGTCAAGCTTGCTGTTTTTAAGTAATGGTATGATTGTTGCATGTTTGAAGGAGGATGGAAAGGTTCCAGAGCAGAGGGAAGAGTTAAAAATGTGTGTGAGCGTAGGGATTATAGTAGGAGCAAGAGGTTTTAGGAGATGGGAGGGAATGGGGTCAAGAGGGCAAGTGGTAGAGGGAGAAGTGGCGATACACAGCGACACATCCTCCTCTGAGACAGTGGAAAAAGAGTCAAGGAAGGCAGGAGGAGAGTTAGGAAGAGGTGTAGGATGGGAAGAAGAAAAAGAGGGGATGTTCTGACGTATGGATTCCACCTTTTCCTTAAAATAGTCAGCAAAGTCCTGAGCAGAGAGGGAGGGAGGAGAGGCAGCTGAGGGTGGTTTGAGTAGAGTATCAAAGATAGAGAACAGTCGGCGTGAGTTAGACTTGTGCATGTTGATTAGTGCAGAAAAGTAGGCTTGTTTAGCTTGCGAGAGGGCAGAGTTGAAACAGGATAGCATAAATTTGTAGTGAAGGAAGTCTGCGAGAGTGTGAGACTTCCTCCAGAGGCGTTCAGAGGAACGAGTGGAGGAACGCAGCATGCGTGTGTGGGAATTTAGCCAGGGTCTAGGGTTAGAAGGGCGAGTACGGCAGAGAGAAAGTGGGGCATGTAGATCAAGAGAGGAGGACAAGACAGAGTTATAGTTCCTGACCAGGTTGTTGGGGTCTGTAGCAGAGCTGAGAGAGGAGAGAGAGGAGCGTAAAGTGGACTCAAAGTCAGGTAAGTGAATAGAGTGCAGGTTTCTGCAGAACCGGGGTGTCGATGGAGGTGGAGAAGGGGAGAAGCAAGATAGAGAGAATGAGATGAGGTGATGGTCAGTGAGAGGAAAAGGGGAAATGGAGAAATCAGAGAGAGAGAAGTTCTTAGTGAAAACCAGGTCTAAGTAGTGGCCATCCTTGTGGGTGCTGGCTGCAGTCCACTGTTGAAGGCAAAAAGAAGAGGTTAGAGAAAGAAAGCGGGAAGCCCAAGGGAGAGAGGAGTCATCAATGTGACAATTGAAGTCCCCAAGGAGAAGAACAGGGGAGTCTAAGGAGAGGAAGAAAGAGAGCCAGGATTCAAAGTGAGAGAGAAAGGCAGAAGGGGGATGAGTAGAGGTAGGTGGGCGATAGATGACCGCCACATGAACAGGGAGAGGAGAGAAAATCTGGACAGTGTGAGCCTCAAAGGAGGGAAAAGCAAGAGAGGGAGGAATAGGAAGGGTTCGGTAATGAGAGAGAGAGGAGAGCAGGAGCCACACGCCTCCACCCCTGCCATCAGTGAGCGGAGTGTGAGAGAAGGAAAGGCCACCGTAGGAGAGGGCAGCTTCCAGAGCAGAGTCAGACTTAGTGAGCCAGGTCTCAGTTATAGCAAAGAGAAGCAGGGAGTGAGAGAGAAAGAAGTCATGCACAGAGAGGAACTTGTTAGAAAGGGAGCGAGCATTCCAAAGAGCACAGGAGAAAGGGAGAGAGGAGGGAGGGTGGCAGGGGATGGGTGTGAGGTTGGAGGGGTTGACACCAGAAGGAGTAGAGGTTGCAGTTGGCAGGCAAGGACGAGCGCATGTAGGAATAAGACAGGGACCAGGATTGGGAGAGATATCCCCAGAAGCAAGGAGTAGAAGCATGGATAGAAAGAGGATGTGTGAAGATGATTTGTAAGGGTGTGTTTTAGTGCAGGGGATATAGCTGTGTGGTGTCAGAGGACACAGGTAAGAAAGGAGTTCATGTGAAAAGAGAAGTGGTGAAGGAAGGAGAGATGGAGATATATGAATAGAGTTAGAGACATACTGAGGCTGGTAAAAAGAAGTGCATAATTTGAGAAGAAGTGAAGTCACAGCAACTATAAATGGTAAAGGCAGCATCACAGCAGTAATGATGCAGTCTGGTATTGATGATATCCTCCTTTCCAGCGTAGTTCAAATGCAGGAATCAGGGCCAGATGGGGTGTCCACTTCTTCCTCACTTCTTTGGAACTTCCTTTTAAACTACAGTTGTTCAGTAGTCATGCCACTTACTGCGCACGCTCCCGAAGACGCGTGACCGCGCGTCTATGACGCGCGGCACGCCGAGGGGCGGCCACTAGCAAGCCGGGAAATCTCCCGGCTTGCGGATCTGGCCGCAGTGTAATAAACTGTGTCGCCAGTGTATAATGGGCCACTTGCAGGCAGACTAGATGTTCTACTGGGTTTATATAGGCCTAAAAAGTCACCTGACAGTGTGGTTCTGTCTGCTTAATTAGCACATCTGAGGCACATTCAAACAAATGGTTTTCTACACAGGGTGTTCCCTGCCTAGGTGGCAACACTTAATTTGATTAGGGGTAGACAGAAAACAGCATTCAAATATGGTTTTTACCTAGCATTGGATCACTTGCATATACTATATAATACACACAGCAAAGGCTTCAATGATGATTTAGAGATGGTTTTTACCTAGCATTGGATCACTTGCATATACTATATAATACACACAGCAAAGGCTTCAATGAGGATTTAGAGATGGTTTTTACCTAGCATTGAATCACTTGCATATACTATATAATACACACAGCAAAGGCTTCAATGATGATTTAGAGATGGTTTTTACCTGAGGAGAGAAGAAGGATAAGATCCATTAGGGTAAGAGTTCCTTCCATTTAAACTTCAGTTGTTCAGTAGTCAAGCCACTTATAATGGGCCACTTGGATATGGGCCACTTGTATATGGGCTACAGTAAGGCTACACGCAAAGGAAACCCGCACAGCTAGTGTTAGACCACGGTGAGGTGCTGACTGGATGGAGACGTGATTATATCATGTGAAAGAAAAAGGACCCAGTCTTTCAGCACTCAGTCACAAGAAATGTAATATTGTAAAATTTAAAAATATACTTTATTTGTAACCATGAATAAAAAATAGGGTGTTAAAACGTAATTAAATTGTATTAAACAGCACGTGACTGTATCCTTGATAACCCGCCTGCGATTAGGTGGGTAGATATGGTAAAGTCCCTAATGAATATTGGGGATCAAACGCTACTGATAGTAGCTGCCTAGTAATATAGGAAGGAGGAGCCTGTGAGAGCCCACTCAAAGACACTCTCCATATAAGTGTATCCAGGCGTACGGTACGCACTTAATTGATACACTGTGGATAAAAACAGTGATACTGTGTGACATATAGCGAGCTAAGTTAGACCAATGTGATGTCTATCCCTAATGAAGATATGCACTGGTGACTAAATCCATTCATCAGTACTGTCAGAGCCAGGTCTATGGTGAGAACCTGTATAGCCCACACTATTGATCATAGGTGCAGACTCATGGACACACTTGGTAGTAGGATACAGAATAGTATGGCAAAACTGGAGCATTAAATAAGGTCATCCATACACCTAACCTGCAGATAATATGTGTGGTAGAATCATCTGTAGATAGCAGTGAAGACAGTGGTGTTATACAGGTGTTATTAACCAAAGTACACCTAAAATAATGTCAATAAGGGATGTCAATATTATCTGCTGTTGCTGCCCAGTAAACGCTATAATAAGAGCCAAATGCAGACACTTAGTACATATAGACAATTTTCCCTTGAGTGAGCGTGGTGGAGTATTGTGCACAAAGGGTAATTGGTAGCATGGAGGCAGCCTCACCAGTGTCTGCAGTGGCACAGGAGGGTTCACGCTAATCAGTGAATTGTGATAATCTTAGCTGTAACCCCCTGTGGTACTGCTCAGCATGTAAAGGGTTAAATGCATATAGGATTGCCAAATTACTCAGCTTATGGATGAGCAGGGGTGTAGAGGTGGTTAATACTAGGGTTGAACAGTAAAACCCATAGACGCACCACCCCCCCTCCTCAATAAACAGCTGGTCTGTATCTATGACCAAGTGAGGGAAAACCGGTCTAACTGATGGTCGCACAGTCCCCTACATCAGCGCTGATCTTGGTTATATCAGCGCTGATGTGCTCGAGGACTTGCCTGTCTAAGAGATGATTTGCTCATAAACCCCTCAGGCTGAAGGATCCCGCGATGGAGTGGTAAAGCGCGATAACCGGGCAGCAACAGCAGATAATATTGACATCCCTTATTGACATTATTTTAGGTGTACTTTGGTTAATAACACCTGTATAACACCATTGTCTTCACTGCTATCTACAGATGATTCTACCACACATATTATCTGCAGGTTAGGTGTATGGATGACCTTATTTAATGCTCCAGTTTTGCCATACTATTCTGTATCCTACTACCAAGTGTGTCCATGAGTCTGCACCTATGATCAACAGTGTGGGCTATACAGGTTCTCACCATAGACCTGGCTCTGACAGTACTGATGAATGGATTTAGTCACCAGTGCATATCTTCATTAGGGACAGACATCACATTGGTCTAACTTAGCTCGCATTATGTCACACAGTATCACTGTTTTTATCCACAGTGTATCAATTAAGTGCGTACCGTACGCCTGGATACACTTATATGGAGAGTGTCTTTGAGTGGGCTCTCACAGGCTCCTCCTTCCTATATTACTAGGCAGCTACTATCAGTAGCGTTTGATCCCCAATATTCATTAGTGACTTTACCATATCTACCCACCTAATCGCAGGCGGGTTATCAAGGATACAGTCACGTGCTGTTTAATACAATTTAATTACGTTTTAACACCCTATTTTTTATTCATGGTTACAAATAAAGTATATTTTAAAATTTTACAATATTACATTTCTTGTGACTGAGTGCTGAAAGACTGGGTCCTTTTTCTTTCACATGATATACTACAGTAAGGCTACACTAGTAAAGAACAGTGCATAAGGCTACATTATATTTCATATATTTTACCTTCAAAGATGACAATGGATCCTGGTCCACGCCTAGAGATGGCACCCCACACAAGCAGCTTCACGGGGTGTTTTGGCCGCGGCTTCAAAGATATGCGGCCTTTTTTGTGGAATGCAAAGCTTGCAAATCTCTCCCATGACACAGTAGACTCGTCAGTGAAGATGCAATCTTGGAAAGTTTCCCCATGCCTGGGCCTGGACCACTCTTTTGATTTTGTTTGCGTCCCTTATCATGGGGTATGTTCTGTAATGACAAGGAATAAATAATTTTAGCGGTACGGTACAGTTTCCTAAACAACACTTTTACCTCCTGTACTGTCCAGTACTAACCTCACACGTCCATATTTCCATCCAATGCTGCGTCTCATCTTCTTTATGCTGCTCTCGGATACAGTAAGATTGTGCTTTTCCTGCAGAGTGTATCATTCTCCTCACTTATTTTGTCCACCAGAAGAGTTGTCTTCCTACAATGTAAAGAAAAACATTCCGGTAAGTCAAAATATTAGAGACAGTAGATCAACAGGATACAATATATTGTTCTATTAATATGCAGCAATATAAAACTGTTGTAATATAAATATAAATATACAAAATATATATACTGTTGTAATATAAATATAAATATACAAAATATATATACTGTTGTAATATAAATATAAATATACACAATATATATCCTGTTGTAATATAAATATAAATATACAAAATATATATACTGTTGTAATATAAATATAAATATAGAAAATATATATACTGTTGTAATATAAATATGAATATTCAAAATATATATACTGTTGTAATATAAATATACAAAATATATATACTGTTGTAATATAAATATAAATACACAAAATATATATCCTGTTGTAATATAAATATAAATATACAAAATATATATACTGTTGTATTATTTAAATATAAATATACAAAATATATATACTGTTGTAATATAAATATAAATATAAAAAATATATACTGTTGTAATATAAATATAAATATACAAAATATATATACTGTTGTAATATAAATCTACAGAAATAACAAAAATATTAGATACAGTACTGTAGATGTACAGTACATTTTTGGATCTAAATTTTTTTTTAAAGTGTTATAAATATACTTACGCGTTAGTTACCCTTGGTGCCCTTTTGTGTTCACTGTTTTTTCCGTGTGCATGATAGCTCACGGTGGTTGCTGGCACAACGAGGCCAGAAGTAGCTAACCAGCGTTGGATAGCAGTAATTCGGTGTCCGCTCGTGTACATCTCCTTAATTCGCATGCTGAGATCCTTAGAAATCTTTTTAACAACCATTGTTGCAAGTAGAAAGAAATACAAACACAAGAATGTATATTCGATGTTTAGTTGATGTATATTCAATGTGCAGTGAATCCACAAAATGGATGGTGTATTTATACGGTAATGACTCACATTAGAGTACGCCCACTTTCAACACCTGTACCTCGCTGCCATGCATAAAAGGTCACACACTTTGCATAGCCCACCACTCGATGATCTTTATCTTAACTTGCCCTTGTCCAGATACTGCATAGTGCCACCTGCTTCCATGGAGCAACCCCGATTCTACGGACGCTGGAACCCACTCGCCTCTGCCGTGCCTGTCATGCAGAAAAAGCGAAAGGCGGTTGCCGTTTCCATGCCAAGGCACAAGCGACAGGCTAAGGCCAATAAAGAAAACCTTCTGCTGACCCCAAAGGCTAAGGGTTTTCATAGACGTCAGCCTTATTATGTCAAGAAGATATACGGTGATGTACTCTCGACGCAAAACGATTGGCAGCCAACCATAGAATCCGCAGACCACTTCCTCACATGCGCTTCGACGACTCTGCCGCCGCTGTCCCGGAAATCTTCAGCCCGTCTTCTCCACCCCTCGTCCTCGACGCTGCCGCTGCCCTCCCGGAAACCCACAGGCCATCTTCTCCGGTTCTATCCGACGACACTGCCGCCTCTGAAATCCACGGGTCACTTTCTCCTTTGCTCTTAGACGACTCTGCTTCTCGCCCGGAAATCCAAAGTTTACTTTCTCCATCCCTCTTCGACGACGCTGCCGCTTCTCCTCTACCGGATATCCACAGGTCACCTCCTCCACCCTTCTTCGACGTCGCTGCCGCTTCTCTCCATGGAACCCCCATCTCATCTTCCGTTGCACCCATCCACCCAGATGTCCACACGCCATGCACAAGAAGCAGCTCGTTAGACTGGATGCTGAATGGGATAAGTGTGGATCTCACCGGGAACTCTATTGTGCTAGCAAAGATAGATTTTCTTCTGGAGACCATGTTAAATGTGGAGCAACGGATGCTACATATGGATCAACGGATGCTACATCCAGTATGGATCAACGGGTGGATCAACGGATGGAGAAGATAGAGGCTGACATAGCGGGTATACATCATTTGCTCGGTGTTAATGCCCCTGTTTCCCCGACGCCGGAGCAGAGGGGTCACATGGATGTGATGAATGGGAGCATCGACCCCCTTCCATCACCAAGCGCACCCCCTCCACCAGAAGATGTAGTGTACATGTATGCCGTTGAGGAGGACATGACAACCCCGTCAAGACCACGCCAGGAGACAACACGGCGACCAAGACTGGAGGAAAGCTTCCTCCCTGACAACCTACCATCGCCCGTCGCCTCAAACACACCCGCTCGCAGAAGACTACATTCGCTCGCATCGATACGTTGCCCGACATCACCCTGTGCGATCTGCCACCGGCGCTCAGGGAGAAGTATAGGGTGATGAGTGCTGGTGCACCCCACAAGTATGCCTTGTTACTTTTTAAGCACCATGTTCCCTACTCGTTGTACTGCGACTGGGCCTTCAGAGTGAACTACGACGGAAATCGCGTAAAAAAGGCGCTTCTTGCCAATTTCAGAAAGAACATACTGGATGAAATGCGGCGCTTTTATCCAATTACAGATCCTGTTATGAAAGGTGTTCGAGACTGCATTAATGGCGTTTTGTGCCATGCAAGGAATCGGCCATGGATGGACAGTGTGGTGGACTTTATGGTTTAATCACGGGAACTGTAAGACCATAATGTTGTGCTGAACTGTGCTGTACATGTTTTGACCTGCTGAACTTAAAAAAAGGAGATGTTTTGACCTGCTGTACTGTATTTAACTTGCTGTCCACACACACACAGGACCTGCACAATTCCAGTCCCTGAGGGCCGCAAACAGGCACGGTTTTCAAGGTTGTTCTGAAAACTGGGCCTGTCTGCTGCCCTCGAGGACTGTAGTGGTGCAGGCCTGACCGACTGTTTTTGCACACCATCCCACTGTACTGTATACTGTATGTTTCTTTAATAAAGGAGATGTACAGTATACTGTATTTTATGAATAAAGATTTTTTTTAATCACAGGTAAGACCATACTGTTGTGCTGAACTGTATTGTACATGTTTTGACCTGCTGTACTTAAATAAAGGAGATGTTGTTGTGTGTGTTTTAACATGTATTTATACAGAAATGTTTTAACTTGCTGTACACACACAGGACCTGCACCATTCCAGTCCCTGAGGGACGCAAACAGGCACGATTTTCAAGGTTGTCCTGAAAACCGGGCCTGTCTGCTGCCCTCGAGGACTGTACTGGTGCAGACTGTTTTGCACACCATCCCACTGTATATGTTTTGACTTTAATAAAGGAGATGTTGCGTTTTGTATATTTTATGAATAAAGAATTTGTTTTTAAAACATGTGACTGTAAACCATACTGACTGACTGTAAATGTTTTTACTTTCACTACTGTAGCAGTAGACCATACACCTGTTGATGTTTTGAATTGCTGTGCACTTAAAATGTTTCTACATTGTACAGTATTTGTAAATAAATGTTTTTGTACTTACTCCACCAATAAAAGAACATGTTGATTTGTTTTACATTGTTCCATTGGCTCCTTTGCTACTGTAACAAAATACAGTGTTTCTAGAATGTACACTACTGTCCAGGCACACTGTACTGTATACTGTAGGCATGCTCAGTACAAGAGTATTAAAAAAAAAAATATAAGACACATACTGTACAGTACTGTACTGTATGTACTGGAACTGTATAGAAGACACATACTGTACAGTATGTACAGTACTGTAATACATGTAGAATAAATGCATAGTTTTTATTTTTTCGGGTTTATTACACAGTATACTGTTTATAAAAAAGTATTGTACACTGTACGGCTGGAAAACATCAGCATACTGTTTCAGGTACAGTATTATATCCTAATCAATAACAACGGCCACTAAACTGTAGACTCCGGTATGTGGGTTTTTAAATCCGATTCAGCAATGTGCAGGCATTGTTACACAAAGCGATATTATCCATCGAAATCCCTCCATTAGCCGCTTTCTTTTCTGAGGAAAAACAAAAATAAAAGTTTTACTGTAATGGTCTAAAGAAGTTCCCAGCCAGTCCCACCAATAATTTTCTAGGGGGGCGTCTCCTGTTCACATGCGCATGCGCCTACCGTCGATGTAATGACACGCATATGCGTTTCAAGAAGGTTCCAATGCGCATGCGCCTAGCGTTCCACCAATTGTTCAGTATCTGCAGAACAGTACTGTAGAAGCCGCTCAGCCAATGATATTGCTTACAGGAGAATCGCTTGACTTTTGAATCGCACCGATATTGATACTGTATTGTCAAAATAAAAAAAAACAGAAAATAATACGGCAACAATATTCACCATAGAAATTCCCATTCAGCTGGCGCCAGCGCCGGTCCACTGCCAGTCCAGTGTTCTTGATCATCCACGTCGATAATTTTCAGCGGGACTAGTCCACCTGTAGTCAGCTGATGAGGCTGGAAATTGCTTAGGTACATGCAAGCTTGATCGAAACTGCATGCAAAATACGACTCAGGCTCAGGGTTGTCACTGACGGTGGGACCGTTATCGGAAGCCGGTGCCGGTGCATTGCTTGGCAGCGACTGTCGTTTCTTAGTTGGTTTTAACACGACTCTTCGCCTTTTGCCATCTGCATGATCATAGTTACAGGAAAAAGCCGGTGATACACACCAATACCCTCCAACAAATTGTGGCTCAATACGATAAAAACAGGGATCGCTACATAACCTTTTCCTTATTGCACGCTTCCACGTATGAGGAGCTGGCGAAAATTTGTAAAAGTCATAGTTTTCGATAAAATACTGATAAATTTGAACAACTGTTGCCATCTTATCATCTGTTGCATTAATTGCGGCCCATATCAAATACGCGTAACTTCTGTCGGGTTTTTGGAAAACGGGCTGCACTTGAAAACTCATGGCGGGCGGTGGGTATCTGGAGAATACTGTAACCGAAACTGGTCTTTGTCTTTCTTTAATATGAAAAGCCTAAATTGATACATTTTTGCAACCTATTCCTTCAGTCTCAAGGCCAAGTTACAATAGCACACTGTGGTATCTTTTTTAAACGAAACACCTGCAAGTCGACACATTACTGAAGTGCATGCGCATTACAGTTCATGAATATCTGCCATCTGGCGGACACGAGAAGAATTGCAA